>NW_019154093.1:40010611-40156780 GCF_002288905.1 Enhydra lutris kenyoni
TTGGGGAGGGTATGTGCTATGGTGAATGCTGTGAAGTGTGTAAACCTGGTGATTCACAGACCTGTACCCCTGGGGATAAAAATATATTATATGTTTTTAAAAAATAAAATTTAAAAAAAAAAATAAATAAATAAATAAAATATTTGTCATTTAAAATTTCCCTTCCCTACATCAAACCAAAAATATTTTTAGTTATTCTTTTTTTTTTTTTTTTTTTTTTTTTTTAACAGATCAAAAGTAGGCAGAGGGGCAGGCAGAGAGAGACAGGAGGAGGCAGGCTCCCTGCTGAGCAGAGAGCCCGATGCGGGACTCGATCCCAGGACCCTGAGATCATGACCTGAGCCGAAGGCAGAGGCTTTAACCACTGAACCACCCAGGCGCCCTAGTTATTCTTTTTAGGCTCTACTATTTAGACACAATCTAACCTATCAGGATCTAATTATAACAAAATTTTAAGCTATTCTTTAATTTAGAAATTGCTAGTCACTTAAAAATTTTTTGAGAGTAGATGAAGCAATGGGATAATAAATACTGCATAATTTCTACATATAGGTTTATAAAATGTATTATAAAAGATGCATCCACCTCATGCCTAAAATACTCATAATAATTTAGATGGGTTATGGGTTTAGAAAAAGTTCTGAATCTGGAACATTTCCCATATTGTATTTTTGAGTCTGATTTCCTTGAAATATTTTCTTCTGATATATGGGTCTTATTTCCTACTTGGTCACATGTCTTTACTTCCTAATATTTCATGAAAAGAATTGTTCTTTAGTAATAAAGTTTTCAATATGCCAGCTCTGGTTGTGTAATATTGCTGCCCTCTATTTCTCTAATTTGGGCATTCTCTTTTGCTCTTTTTTCTTTCTGATCCTCTGACTAGATAACATAAAAAGACCTATCTCTAAATTCACATATTCTTTCTTCTGCTTGATCAAGTCTGCTAGTAAAGCTCTCCATTGATGTTTCAGTTTAGTTGTTATACTCTTTAGCTCTTTAATTCTGTTTGGTATTTTTTTAATAGTTTCTAACTCATTTTGTTCTCTTCTCATTTTGTGCATGTATGATTTTCCTGATTTTGTCTTGTCTTCTGACTGTGCTTTCTTGTAGTTCATTGAGCTTCATTAATATAATTATTTTGAATTCTTTGTCAGGTAGTTTATAGGTCTCCATTTCTTTAGGATTGATAACTCTTGATTTTTTTTTTCTCTTGGTAGGGTTATATTTCACTGATTCTTCATGTTTCTTGTAGCTATGTGTTGGTGTCTGTGCATCTGAAGAAGCAGCCTCCTCTCTATTGTCTGGCTTTGGCAGGGAAAGACTTCTACCAATTAGCCTAACTAGAGATTCTAGAAGACTCTCAAAAAAAAATTTTTTTTTAAAGAATGATCATGTTCTACATCTATCCCTCCCTTCTGAGGGATAATTCTCAGGATTATGCATTTTCTCCAAATCACACAGAGCCATGCTTAAGGCTAAGAGCCATCTGCCCCTTTTTCCTTGGACAGACTACTGGAATGTTGGATGTAAGCCCCATCTCTCTCCCTCTTTCTCTCTCTCTCTCTCTCTCTCTCTCCTGAAGGAGAAAATTCAGTATTGTGCATCTACTCTATATCCCAGGAAGCTGAGCCAGCTGCTGAGTACCTTGATAACTCCAGAGGTCCACAGGCATTCTACTTGAGTGTTTCCTCCATTAGATTGTATTACTGGTGTTATGCTGATGTACAATATGATAGGAAAAGTCTTCAAAAATCATTCTTAGACAGTTTTCATATGTTCAGCACATGGCCTTCCTTTTTTGTATTATTAAATATCCTCAAACATAAATAGCTGAAGATCTATTTAATCACCTCATGTTACAACAGCATATGAGCTGCTCGATCAATAAACTATTACTCCTTATTTATTTGAGATACCATATATCCATTTCATAATATTATAGGACTTCAGTTATAGGACATATTTTAGTTGATTTTCCATTTTAACAGATCAGTGTTTATATATTCCTGTCTTTCCAAAGTCTTGTTTCAAATGGTTCTTCATTTATTATCAGTATATAAATATTTCATTGTTAAAATGATAACCGAGTCTATATATTTCTTGGACTCACCATATTCAAAGTGAGAATATATGTATTTTTCTTTTTTTACATTAAGATACAATTTACAAATCCTGGAGAAAAGCTCATTCTTGAGGATGATGCTACCATAGCATCATCATTTTGTATCATTTTCTACATTTGGCTATATCATATATCTAAAGAAAATAATCATTCTCAAAGGAGTAAATCAAGCTGGTTCAGCTATTCAGAGTTATACCAGAATTAGCATTCATATGATTCTACTGGGAAATTGGAACACTATGGTGAGTTACAGCTGCTTCTCCTTTCTCTTCAGACTACAGTAGACAATAAACTCCACAAAATATTGTGTCTTTTTAAAAAATGACCCTGGGTTTTGTAAACACTCAGGTCTAGAATCAAATCCTAGTTTCAACATTTACTGGCTAGAGAAACGTCAGTAAGTTACTCAGCTTCTGCGGATTTTATTTTCCCACTTCTCAAAATTTCAAGTTTTTGAAAAGTTCCATTGAGATAACAAGTTAATGATGACTTATAAACTGCAGTTTCTCACAATTCCCCCTATTCCCATGGCCTCCAACAGAGATGATCCAGGAACTCTGGAGAGTGACGTCTTAAGGACTATAGTTCTGGAATCAGAATGCCCGCATCTGAATTCGAGGTTCCAGGCTTGCTGGCCTTGTGATTCTGTGTTTTTCCTCCTAGGACTGTACAAGAGTGAAGGGAGAAATATGCAGAGTGAGGTGCTTAGTTCAAAACTGACACATAGAACCATTTATTCTATATTAGCTATTGTCACCTTGCATTCTTTGTGTCTGCTCTGAAATGTTCCACCTGTTACATGGCTTGGGGAAATAGCTATTGTTGCTCTGTGTTTAGGTGTTTCATTATCAATCTTGATTCCCAAAAGCACTCCATGAGAGAGTAAAAGCAAGGGGAGCAGCAGGCAGAGGGAGAAGCAGGCTCTCTGCTGAGCAAGGAGCCCAATGTAGGACTCAATCCCAGGACCTTGGGATCATGACCTGAGCCAAAGGCAGATGTTTAAACAACTGGGCCACACAGGTGTCCCCACACAGTTATTTAACAAGTTCCTTTATGTGGGCTCTGGAGTGGGAAGGCTAGGGTTTGAATGCTGGTACCATATTAATTAATTTCATGACACTGAATAAGATATTTACCTTCTCTGAGCTTCACGTCTCCATCTGCTAAGTTTAGATAATAGTAGCACCTACCTCTAAAGATTGTTTTAAAAATAAAGTGAGGAAATGCAAATCTCCTTACACAGTGCCAGGCATACGGGGCTCAACCACATTAGCTATTAAAAATTTTATTTTTATTATTAAATAATTTTATTATTAGCCCCCATGTTCCTCCTTCTCCTCCTATCACTGCTGTCTCCACTACTACTTGCCAGCACTCTACTAGAGGCTGAGATTACACTTACAGAAACAAACAAAAAAATAGAATAAAACAAAATCATTGTCTTTGTCCTTATGAAATACACATCCTGTCAGTAAACAAAGAAAAAAAATTAAGGGCAAGTTTATAATTTTTGATAATTGAAAGACAAACACTTTAGGTGGAAAATTGAGAATGACTGGAGGGGGCCAACTTAGGATGTTTGGGAAGACCCTCTGCACCTTTTGTGGAAGTTGCATTTAAGTCAAGACCCAAAGAGAAGTTAACAAATATGAAAAACAGAAAAGCCTGGATGTATAAGGTAGTGAAAACATATTTAGTAGGTGGGATGAGAGATGAAGTGTTAAATCCCAGACAATGTAGAGCTTACATGTAGGGGAAAAGTTGGATTTCATTTGAAGTGTTTATTTGAAATATTTGTCCTTATTTTTAAAAGGATTGTGTCTGTTGCTGATGTTATAGATTTTGCTCTTCTTTTTTATAGTCTTTAAACCCGTTGGAATGTTTATGAGGCATTCCGCTATGCTGAACGTGTACAAAATAGATACCTGCCATGAAAAAAAATACACGAAGTATGAAATAAACAATGTTAAAAGTCTTCAAATTATGCATCAGTTAAGATTTTTAATTTACTAAAGCTGTTTTCTTAATTCTGTAGGCTTTGTTCACAGATGGCAATATTTAAATCATGGAGTTAACATAAAGTGATAAAAGAAAAAGATCTTGGTGGTGTGATGTATCCAGTAAACCAGAACTGTGCAAATTCACCAATTAAATTTGACAACTCCTTAAAAGATTTAATCCCACAGATGCAATATGACAATCCCAAAGTGGGAACAGTACATGAAATACCACATCCTGCTCATTCACTTAGCTGTTCTTTGTTAAGGCTGCACAATCAGAATTGCATTTATGGAGTAGATGCTGGAAAATTCAGTTAGTACACAGGCACCATATGCAAAACCCCGTCTTTGTCACTCGGAGGATGCAAATGAAAATCTTTGAATCTTAAATACTTCCTATTGGACTGATTTCATTTCTTCATGCCATTTTCTTGTTCATTCTAAAATGTTAACAGCAATGAAATTCGACCCCCTCCAAATGATTTAGCAATTTTTTTATGGTTTTTTTTTTCCTAGAAATAATTTCCTAAAATGAAATGAAAAGAAAAAGCCCATAATTGTGTTTTGCTGTTCCTGGGCAATAATATCTGTATTTGAAAAGCTCTTTAATTTAGTCCTAGGGTTTAAATTAAACTTTCTAATAGCAGTGGTTTTACATTCTTTTCAGGTAGACAAGTTGTTCGGTGCTGTGATTAATTGGGCAAGCCTGATTCCTTATATTTAGAGCTGACTTGTAAGTGGAAGTGAGAAATGAATTGTGCCAAGAGCCTTCAGTTCTATTTTTATTAATAGAGTAGATTACATAGATCATGAAAACAATCTTCTAATTTATAAGAGTCAATCTAATATCTTGTTAAACAAGAGTTATTATTATTGAGCTTAAACTATTGAAGTGTGTTATACCAAAGGGCCACTTCCCACATTGAAGAATACTGCCGTGAACACTAGCATATTAACCACATGCTAATGGGCTCTCAGCAGCCTGATAAGTTATTGATTATCTTAGCTGGCATAATTCGTATCAGGAAGAGACAGTGTAGTTAACTGGAATGTAAGTTCTTCCTTTCTGCAACTTGAAACAGACTCACGTGCTCATCAGTCACTTTATTCAGGGCCATGGTAACAGACAGAAGGCTTTGTCCACAGGTGGATGGGTCCTTTCAGAAAGGAGCAATGCTGAGCACCATTAAACTCTGGCCCAGAAATTTCAACTCCTATTGTACCTATTAATCTAAACAGTAACTGAAATGCCAGATGGAAGAGCAATTCAAAACCACTTGCCATTGTTCTCTTGCTAATGCGAATGGTAAAATTATACTGAATTTTGTATTTTGTTCATTTTTACCAAGACAGAACTGAAATGGAAAAGGATAAAAAGTATATGTGATTATAAAGGGCTATGTTAAGAGAAAAAAAAATTCACATGGTAACAGTCAGCCATATTATTTTAAAGCTTTTCTATAGAAAAGATTTTCCATTGTGAATAATATTTAAACTTATGCAAAAAAGTAATTTTACAGAGGATTTTCTCCACACAAAGTTGTGATCAGTGTGGTTTGTTATGTTCACTGGAAATTGGAACCCTTACAATCTGTGCTTCAGCTGACACCTTTCTCCTAACATTACTGATTTTTATAATGGGAAGAGAAATGCACATTGGAAATTGTAAAGCAGCAATAAAATAGCTTTTAAATAAAGAAATATATTATTGTGAAGTAATGTAGGCATTGTAAATTGGCAAGATTTCATGACACATTGCTATGTCTATTCATTTGTGGAAATGTTTGAAATTGCTCAAAAGGGCTTAGTTTCATGTTTTGGAGGAACGGTTAAGTTTAGCATGACAGTTTGCTAAAAAGAGGAATAGTAACAGGAAAAAAGAATTATGATCTCTTGGTGAATAATCCACCTTTTAATAGGTTTTTTCCCAAACAAATTACATAATATTTTGCGAAATAGAGGATCAGATTTCAGTTGCATCCATTTATGACAGCGAGGTGAATGAAGTTTCTGCCAGCATTCCTCACTAATATCATCTAAGAGGGGCTTGTTCAGTTGTTTTCATCAGAAACTTCTTTCCTCTTTCATCTACATATTTGTAATAGCAGCCACAAAAATTCTAAAGGAATATGTCACTTGTTAAAGTGGCAGCAGGTCTGAAACAATGAGCCACTTATAGTATGATGTCTTAAGAATTTGGGCTCAGCAGCCAAGGATGTCTAGATTAAGTGCCAGCCGTGTGACCTCAGGCAAGATAAATCAGTTCCATAACCCTCAGTTTATTCAACAACAAAGTGGGAATAAAATACCTACATGATATAAATTGTGTTAAGAATTAAAGGAGACAATGCATGTAAAATCCTTAACAAGGCTTGTAGGATGGATTAAACATATAATTATACAAGTGTTACCTAGTCCAACTTTCTGAGTTAACAATTGCACTGGGCAGCCAAAGTACTTATAGTTAATCATCATTAACCATATAAATAAAAGCATATAATTAATAGCAATGTCATGACTACAAAGGAGCAGCCTCTTAGAAGTGAGTTGCATTTTATTTAATTAATTTATTTTTTTAAAGATATTATTTATTTACTTGACAGACAGAGATCACAAGTAGGCAGAGTGGCAGCAGAGAGAGAGGGAGGAGGAAGCAGGCTCCCTGCCTAGCAGAGAGCCCAATGCAGGGCTGATCCCCGGACCCTGGGATCATGACCTGAGCCTAAGGCAGAGGCTTTAACCCACTGAGCCACCCAGGCACCCCAGTGAGTTGCATTTTAGATTGTACCACTCAGGAAATGTGAGGTCAAGTTCTCGCTTATGAGTATTTGTAGAATTTTATTATGCTTACATATTTATTAAGTTGGATATATATACATTTTTAAAAATTTATATATATATAAATTATATCATCTATTTTGGCTCATTGTTCACAAAAATTGTTGATATGTGTGTGTGTGTGTGTGTGTATAAACTTTTAAATTTATTGTTGGTGTGTGTGTGTGTGTGTGTGTGTGTGTGTGTGTGTGTATAGATATATATATTTTTTTTTTTTTTTTTTTTAATTTTCTGTGGTTGGGACGCCTGGGTGGCTCAGTTGGTTGGACGACTGCTTTCGGCTCAGGTCATGATCCCTGAGTCCCGGGATCGAGTCCCACATCGGGCTCCCAGCTCCACGGGGAGTCTGCTTCTCCCTCTGACCTTCTCCTCGCTCATGCTCTCTCTCACTGCCCCTCTCTCAAATAAATAAATAAAATCTTTAAAAAAAATTTTTTTCTGTGGTTAATATGGAGACTCTATCATAGTTCTTAACTTTGTTATAGGTTCTCATTAACACTGCTCTATCTGCTGGCCATGAGTTTTTTTCTTCATCAGCCTTTCATTGGTTACACAGGAATATAGAGTGTCTCTATTTCCACCTCTGTCCCCACTTGTAGGAACAGTCATCCCTTCCACTGTCCTCTCATGCTAAGTAGTGGTGTTATGTTGATATGCCATCATCTCATTTTTTTACCAACAAAGCAATCCTATTTATGAAGCTTTGCTCCAAAAACTTCAGTACAGGATACGAATTTTTATTATCACACCTGCCAGTCAGCTTAAGTTACTAGTGATGAATGTACTGAGGCCTTGAGCTAATATCTAATTTAAATAAAACAAAAGCAATGTAGCTTCTTTAGTGTAGCTAGAAAATGATGGAATTTAGTGGATTCAGCTAACATTGCTATTATAACAGCATTTGAACTTTAAAACCTATAGGCATACCTCTTTCACAGATTAGGAAATCAAGATTTAGAGTAGTTAAGTGAATTGTCCAAGGATCCATACATAGTAATAGAGTGGAAATTAAGGCTCAAAAGTTTTAAACAAAAGGAGACTCAGAACCAGCCTTTACAAATTCCTGGAAGATCTGTTCTGTACATGGAGCTACTGAGCTATTAACTTTTTTTTTTAAAGATTTTTATTTATTTATTCGACAGACAGAGATCACAAGTAGGCAGAGAGGCAGGCAGAAAGAGAGAGAGGACAGTAGGCTCCCTGCTGTGCAGAGAGCCAGACACAGGGCTTGATCCCAGAACCCTGAGATCACGACCCAAGCCGAAGGCAAAGGCTTAACCCACTGAGCCACCCAGGCGCCCCAGCTATTAACTTTAATACATCATCTTTCACTTTGATGAACTAAGGGATGCCATATCATTAGAACCAAAGAGACACTGAGTACAACTGATAATGATATGTTTAGCAGCAATTTTATTTCAATGCTGTTCAACTTTATTCAGTGTCTTCATATTCATTAGCATAGATACATAAATCCACTTTTATTTTTTTCATAAATCTACTTTTAAAAATTCAAACCTTGCCTCTAAGATTCACATCTCACAGAAACTTTCTGAACTATGTAAATTGCACTCTCTTTTTCTAGATACTCATTCGTCTTTCTGAATGCTACATAACGTGATTCTGTTTTGTATAAATGTAAAAGTTTAGCAATATTTATTGGCTATTTGCTTTCTTGGAATAGTTAAATCACTAATTTAGCTGGTATTTTGTATTGAAAGGACCAAAAGAAGAACAACAGGAGTTATACTAAATTTTTAAAATGTTATAAAAACTTCTTTGGATCAACACTTTTCTAAAATAACAGAAAATTTAGAAATGAGAGAGATTTCAATTTAACAAAATCAGCACATATCAATAGCTAAGAAGTTGAGGTCTTTAGTTAATAAGAGCTAAATTTAATACTGTTTGTAAAAAACTTAGGGAAATTTTGTTCTCCGGCAGATTTCCAAAAGATCATAAAGGGATACAAAAGAAGATACTCCATGGTATTCTGACCCTCACTTTTCGTTCTTTCTTCTCTGAGGATATAAGTAGATCTAAGACTTCATCACTACTAGTTAGGTGACTTTTGGACAATTATATAATCTATTTTGGCTCATTGTTCACAAGTTGTTGGTAAAATTCATGAAATGATTTAATAAAGTCTCTAATGCAGTGTCCCCAAAACTATGGTCCTCCAGCCAAATCCACCTTGCTCCCTATTTTTGTAGATACAGTTTTATTGGAACAAGGCATTATTTTTTGCTACCATGACAGAGTTAAGTAGTTAGAACAGAAACCATATGGCTCACAAAGCTTGAAATATTTACTCTCTGACCTTTTAGAGGAAAAGTTGTCAACCATTGCTTTAATGAATTGCCTAAGGTGATTTTTTTCTTCTTCCTATCCTCCTAGCTTTCCTTTTTTCCTTCTTTATTTTTTCTTCCCTTCCTTCCTTTCTCTCTCCCTCCATCCCTCCATCCTTCCTTTGCTTCTTATTCTGGAAAAATGTATTGTACACTGTGTAAGCTGAGCTCTAAGTTGAGCTCTGAAAAAAATATCAACAAGATCCAAAACAATCTTGAAAAATAATAAAGCCAGAGGTATCAGTCGCCCTGATTTCAAACTATACTGTAAAACTGTAGTAATCAAAACAGGATAGTATTGGCATAAAAACCGACACATTGATCAATGGAATGGAATAAAGAGTCCAGAAATAAATGCACATACGTACAGTCGATTAATTTACAACCAAGGAGCAAGAATATACAATGGAGAAAGGACAGTTTCCTCAATAAACTGTGTTGGGAAACCATATACACCACATTTAAAATCTTATACCTCATAAAAAGAATCAACTCAGTATGGATTAAAGACTTGAATAAGACCTGAAACCATAACCTCCTAAAAGAAAATGTAAGCAGTGAGCTCCTTCACATCAGTCTTAGTGATTTTTTTTTTTTTTTGGATATGACTCCAAAGACAAGGGAAATAAAAGCAAAAATAAACAAATGAGACATCAACCTAAAAGGCTTCTTCACAGCGAATAGTCATCACAAAAAGAAAAGGCAACCTCCTGAGTTAGAGAAGATATTTATAGAAAAGCGATTAATATACAAAATATATAAAGAAGTCATATAACTCAATAACCAAAAAAATAGTCTAATTAAAAAATATGCAGAGGATCTGAAAAGACATCTTTACAGAGAAGATATAGATGGTCAATAGGGACAATAAAGGACACTTAACATCATTAGTCATCAGGGAAATGCAAATTGAAGCCATAATGGGATAATATCTTACACGATGGGATAATATCTTAAGGCTGCTGTCAAAAGTCATAAAATAGCATGTGTTGATGAAGATGTGGAGAAAAGGGAATCTTTGTGCACTGTTGGTAGGAATATAAATTGGTGCAGCCACTATGGGAAACAGTGTGGAGTTTCCTCTAAAAATTAAAAATAGAGCTACCATATGATCTAATGATTCTGGTACTGGGTATCTATCCAAAGAAAATGAAAACAGCAACTTGAAAAAATGTATGCATCCCTAAGTTTATTGCAGCATTATTTATAATAGCCAAGATATGGAAACAACCTGTGTCTATTGATGGATGAGTGGATACAGAAGATATAATAAGATACTATTTAGCCATAAAAAGAAGGAAATCTTGACAATGCAACAACATGGATGACCTTTGAGGGTATTAAGCTAAGTGAAATCAGTCAGACAGAAAAAGACAAATACTGCATGATTTTACTTTTATGTGGAATCTAAAAACAAACAATCCCAAATTCAGAGACACAGAACAGGTTGTTGGTTGCCAAAAGGAGGGCTGGCTGATGGATGGGGAGAGGAATGGATGAAGAAAAAGTATAAAGCTCCAGTTATAAATAAATCACGAGTATATAAACTTTAGCATGGGGATATGGTTAATTTGTAAGGTGGCAGGTTGTAACTAGACTTATTGTGGTGACCATTTTGCAGTGTATACAAATGTTGAATCACTATGCTATATACCTAAAACTAATACTATTGTATGTCAATTATGCCTAAATGAATAAAAAAGACCCACTTTATATAATGTAGTCATGGATATAGACAAATAAAATAATTTGAATACAGTGAGTAAGCGCTGTATAAATATAAAATAAAATAATTGCATATAGATTGGTTTCCTAAGTAGGTCTCAGGGATTCAGCGAAAGGCTTTCTAGAAGAAAAAAATCTTTAAGTTGAAATCTGGAAAATGAGCGGAAGTTAGTAAGAAAGGAAAGAAGGACAGAAAGAATGTTTCACCAGTGGGGATAATAATTGTAAAAGCGTGATCACAGAGAGGAGAGCACTTTCCAGAACTACAAATAGTTCAGTGTATTGGAAGCTTTATGCAGACAGATGAGGTTAGATGACTGAGCAGCACCTTATAGGCCATGGTCCAGAAAAGTGAATTTATTATACCAAAACTGTACGGATGGGTGGCAGACAGGGGAGTTTCTTGGCATCAAAGTAAGACAGCCAAATTAGTCATTTAAAAGATTATCTGGGAGCGTGTGGGTGGCTCAGTGGGTTAAAGCCTCTGCCTTCAGCTCAGGTCATGATCTCAGTGTCCTGAGATGGAGCCCCGCATCGCATCAGGCGCTCTGCTCAGCGGGGAGCCTGCTTCCCTTCCTCTCTCTCTCTGCCTGCCTCTCTGCCTACTTGTGATCTCTGTCAAATGAATGAAATCTTTAAAAAATAAAAAATAAAAAATAAAAGATTATCTGGCTGTGGTTTTAGAAAGTAGATGGAGGCAAACAATTTAGGCATGGAGACAAGCTGGGAATGTAATGTACATCATAATGACTATAGTTAACAGCACTGTATTGTATATTTGAAATTTGGGGCACCTGGGTGGCTCAGTTGGTTGGGCGACTGCCTTCAGCTCAGGTCATGATCCTGGAGTCCCGGGATCAAGTCCCACATCTGGCTCTTCTTCTTCTTCTCCCTCTGACCTTCTCCTCGTTCATACTCTCTCTCACTGTCTCTCTTTCAAATAAATAAATAAAATGTATAAATTTGTTTACAAAGTAGTTCTTAACAATTCTTATCATGAACAAAAATTTTTGTAACATGTGAGACGATGGAAGTTAACTAAATTGATGGTAGTAATCGTTCTGCAATGGATACAGACATCAAATCATACTGTTGTGTACCATAAAGTTATACAATGTTAGGAGTCAACTGCATCTCAAAAAGTATGAAAAAAAAAAAAAGAACTCTACATTCTGCCTTCATAGAAATTCTGAAGCTTTAAATAATGGTACAGAGTAGACATTTAAGAAATAATTTGTTGACTGAATAAAAGTGTTAATGAGTGGCTGAAATTAGTATGGAAATATAAGTCTGAACTGAAGGTTCCTAATTTAAAATCTTAACATTTCTCTTGTGATTATATGAGGGTAGGGCAGTAATATGCTTAGAAATATTTTAAGAAAGGCCTGGCCTAAGTGAAAGGGAACAACTTAGTCATTTAAGCTGAATTAAGTTCTGTGAGAGGCTCTTTATGTAATGATAAATTGATACAAATCAACATGGAATGCTAGGCAAATTCAGAATTTGTTTTCAGGTATGTAGCATCAACAAAAAAATTAAATAAGTGTTTTCCTAGAGAAATTTCAGAAGCTTTGTCTAAGACTTAGATCATTGCCTAGTAGTAAATAAACAATGGGATTCTTCCCTCAGGTAAGGGAAGGAGGATTGTTGAGTTTAGGATTACAACAAAGGATAGTAAAATATAAAAAAAAGTTAATAATATTTTGTAGAAAGTAAACTCACTGAGAATTTCTTAGAGTTTTCTGCTAATAAATGTCTGCACAGCAAAAGAGGAACCAACACATTTAATGGGGACCCTAGAACTAAAGCTTCCACAAGTTGTTTATAGCTCTTAAGAGAATATGCCTTGTTTGATATACCATCAGAGGACATCCAGTATCTGGCCAGAATATGAATGCTAAAAAAGGAAGCAGATATGCAATGATTAGGAAATCCTAAAATGGGAGCTTGGGAAACTTTGACCTAATTTAATTTACCTTTACCAAGGTTTTTTTTGTTTTGTTTTGTTTTTTGTTTTGTTTTGCTTTTCCTTTAGAGAAAATTCAAGGCCTGGAGATTAATTACATAAATGAAATGCAATCTCAGGAAAATTTGGCACATTATACCTCCGATACTATTGATAAAATTTCCCAGAATTGATTTTGGAATTGATTTAGAAAAATTCTAGGTATGTGTAGTCTCTTAGAGATTAGAGATTTACCTTCCTAGGATATATTATATTCTCAGTTATGAATTTTTGTTGTTGGTAGAATTACAACTTCTCTTTGGAGTCTTTATATTTCTTTTGGATTAATGCTTTTAATAAAAGATGGAAACTGAATTTTGTATTTTAAGCTTCACGAAAGATTATCTTTACATTTTAAAAGAGGGAAGTCACAAGGAAATTTTATAACCTTTAGAGCTTGATTGAGAGAGGTAGAAGAAGACTTCTATAAATCACTAATGTATAATAGACCTGGCATGTTATTGATTTTTTTTCCCACAGCAAAACAAATAAATATTAAGGTTGAGATCTAGAGGGATATTAAAAGGAAATAGCACAAGTACACAATAGTAAAGTAGATGGCTTTAGGTAGTACTGAAGCAATATTATGTTTGGATTTGGGACCAGTGGGAACCACTGGATCAAATTTTATTTAAACCATAAGATCTTGTGCAAATTTGTGTCTATGCATATTTATTTGTTTTTCCTACAAGAAGCACAGGAATATTTCAGGTGCTAGTACAAGAAATAAAAGAGTCACATTTTGACAAGTATTCTGTAACAAAACCAGTCTTTACTTTGCTCTGGGCTCCACAGGATATTGGGCAAGATTGGGTAAAGTCTTAAATGAATCATTTATTACTTACATAGGATCAGTCTGTAATATTTTCAAGATATCAGTAGATTCCTTGGCCCGGGAGGTATCATGGACCTCAATTAATTCATCAAGCTAGGATTGAGTTAAGTACAGAGGATTAAAAAAAAAAAAAAGCCTATTTAAACTATTAGTGTAGGTTACATGCAAGAGATATGGGGTATTTCAGGAAGCAGCCCATCCAAAAAGCAGTTGATTTGATAGTTAAATTTCAAAGTAATCTCTCAATAATAAATGCATTTGTGTTATCACAAAGGAGGTAAGTTGGCTCCAGAGAAGACCGAAAATGATTGCTGTATACTGCGTGAGGGAGAGAGTCTGAGGGTATGTGGAAAATCTACCACTTCAGGATTCTAAGATTCCTAATAATAGTGTGAAAATTAAAAAGCATTAATAGTTGATAGAATAGCCCTGTTCTACTTAGAAAGTTTTGCTTCTGTCCTTCTATTGTCAGAGCAGCTAGGTGGTTAGTGGTTAGGTTCTAACAGGATGCCTGGAGGCCAGCAAAGAGAGAGTCATGGTCAACTATGAGTAAATCAGAGGCCTGACCTGCCAGCTCTCCAAAATAAAACCACAAGAAACTGGATCAAACCAGACAGGCCCAAGATGGTTGATGAAGGTGGCTAAAGTTCATATTAGTCCTTCAACCTACTGCATTATCTACTAAAATCTCCTACTTAACGGTGAAACAACAGGAAACCTCTGACCCAATAAGGAAGAAAAATCACATCACCCTGCTTCCAAGAAATTCTCACCTCAAGAAATGAATATTCCACCCCTTGCTAAGGACTGCCAGTAAGAGGTAGAAACCGAAACCGTGTGGCATGCAGGTCTCCTTTGTGCTCACCTGCTCTCTCGTCTTGAGAGTGTACTTTGGCTTTAATAAACTCCCCTGTTGTGCTGCTAGTCTGCTGTTTGTGTCTTCCCTTGAATTCTTTCCTTTGACAAGACCAAGAGCCTCCCACATCTTTTAGACAGGATGGGTCAAGGCTTCAGGACCCCAGGTCCCCCCAGTCCACCAGACAACATTATTACCAGAGATGGTTCTATTTCATAGTTTAATAAAGTCATGGAAAAGTGGTTGCTACAGTCTCCTTGGAGCCCCTTTCTAGCCCTCAGAGACCTCTAGCTCTTTTCTGTTTGTTGTTATTGTTCTTAAGATAAGATTTTCCATTATTGAAATGATTTTTTCAATTCATTTTCTATTTGGCCTTTTTGTTTATGAAACAATGGTCTTGATATACAAAATTTTTATTGTTTTTGTAGGGTGTGGATGTTCTCCCTTCATCTACTTATTTTTAAATTCGTGTTTCTGGGGTTCCCCCCCCCCCATCTAAATACTCTTCAAGGAATTCTGCCAAAGGCAGAAGTTACTATAATGTAGTGACTATCATTCAGTCTTTTTTTTTTTTTTTTTTTAACATATCAGATCAGCAATTTCTGGTTTTAGGTCATCTACAAAAAGGAAAGTGTAGTAGAAATGTTAGCATCGAGACCTCATGCTGAATATTATCTAAAGGTACTAATTATATCTGAAGTCTCCTTTGAATCTACTCTTTTCCTGTTTTTAAGACTGAGCCGGCGTTCATATTACTTTAGCAAGACCTGAGATAGATCCCCTAAAGTAGGTTGTCCCAAATTAAGTTCCCTTAGATATTTCGTTACAGGAAAACTTATTTCATTAACCTTCAAATACTTTTCAGGGTCTGGCTATGAGCTTATCAAAATCAAGTTTTTGCATTTTCTGCCTCCACCAAAAGATGTACTAATTGATAAAGGTCAGGGAGATCTCAAGTGTATGTGTCCAGGACAAGTCTGAGTATTGTATTGTATTGTATTGTATATTTTATTTTCATTCATTTGTCAGAGAAAGAGCACAAGCAGACAGAGTGGCACGCAGAGGCAGAGAGAGAAGCAGGCTCCCCGCTGAACAAGAAGTCAGATGCAGGATTCGATCCCAGGACCCTGGGATCATGACCTGAGTCAAAGGCAGATGCTTAACCAGCCATGTGTCCAAAGTCTGAGTATTTTAATAAAACTTTTTTTTTTCCCTTTCTGTCCTAGGATATAGGTAGTCCTTTACAACATCACAAAGATATGCAGTGATAGGGGTTTGAAGTCCATGTACAGGGATTTCCTTCATAAGCAGCTTAAATTTATAATGAATGTTTCAGGAGACAGTGGAAGAAACATTAAGGAGTTCATTGAATTGGATTAAATTTGTGGCTGGAACAAGAAGAGGTAAGGGAAAGGTGGGATACAAACAGGAAAAGTCAAACTAATTTTGCCTCTTGTCTCTTTCTAGGGAGTCTTTTAGGGAAGCAGCATTGCAGTTCAGACTGTATTTGAGAGCCTCACCATAGTATTGAAAGAAGGTGGACCATTGAGTAATGCAATTTCACTCATTTTTGTTCGAAGTCTTCTCTCAAATGAACATTCCTATATATATTTAAAAGTCCCAAAAACCATTCACTATAATCTGAAATGGTCTTTCACCAATGTGAAATTAGCCCATTTAGTGGAAATGCATGCATAAATTGGCAAAAAAGAATTCACAATAGTTCTAATGGAAACAAAGACAAGATTGAGGAAAGGTCTTAGAAGATTTTGTAAGGACACAAGGGCTAAGTCTGTCTAAAGTGTGCTAGTGTAGTGAGATGAACTGAACTTAGATCGACTTCAGGAAGAAACTTATTGGCCATCTCTGTCCTTTCACTATTGACTTCCTTTTATAGACAAAACTCAACAAACTGTACAAGCAGACATTAGGAGAAATTTTCAAAGCAAAAAATTTAATCTGATCAGGATTCAGAAAGCCTCAAAATAAAAAATAAATATAAAGCTGTAGGGCCGAATGAAATGTTTAGAAATCAGATTCAATACAAACTTACTTTTGTCTCAGACAAGTTGGCCTTTAACAGGTGGTTTCTAAGGAAGTGGCAGATGTACACACTGTTACTGGGTTGGATGCCCTGGTCTGCAGTGACAGGTGTCTTAGATGAATTTTGGTGGAAATTCCACTTCTGTCAAATCCCAACAGCCAAAGATTACCAGGAACACATTTGTTCCAACACACAAAACTAGCTGCAGCAAGAAAGGTGCATCCCAGAGGAATCATGGGAGCCTCTCAAGAAGTATAGGTTTGGGCTATGTCATGTTCTGAGTATTATTCCTTTTCTGTTGGAAATATTACCTGATTATCAGCAAGCATGGTAGTCTTCACTTTCTGTGATTGTCAGAAGAGTATAATTTCAAATTCTCACACTCATGCAATTCTTCAGAGTATGCTTTGGGACTACATTATAGATGAATGCAGTGCTTTATCCTCATTTTTCATTAACATGAGCTCTTTATGTTGTATTCAGTTTGAGGTCATGACACACCAAGTTTCTTGTTACTTTTCAATTCTTTGGTTTTTCTTATCATGTGCCAAGCACTGTTCTAGCCTTTACACATAGAATAGTGTTTAAAACAAAAACATAAAATCCTTGCTGTTTTAATAGAGCTTCTCTTCTACTGTTCTAGTGGAGGGCATAGTAAACAAGCAATGTACAACTGGATATATTTTGGGCAACAATAGTGCTACTATTTTGACAAATAAAGGTTAAGGTGATAGAGAACCCAGAGTGGGGTTTGGTAGTTGTGTGTTATTTTAAAGAATCAACAAGAGGACTTCTCTGAAGTGGTGACTTTGAGCAAAGATCTGAGTGAAAGAAAGGGGTAATCTTTTTGAAGATCTGAGGGAATAAATAGTGTTGCAAGTAGAGAACTGGATAAAGGCCAGAGTGGCTAGAGCAGAATAAAATGGTATGTGTCATGAGATAAGGTCAGAGAGGTAAGCAAAAACTAGATTACATGGAGTCTTGTATTCAGTGTGATAAAGGGTTTTGATTTACTCTTTAGTCATGAGAGATTATGAGAAGTCTTGGGAGTTTTTGAGCAGGAGATTGACATAATATGATTTTTTTTTCTTTTATATATTACTCTGGTCGCTGTGTGTAAGATTGGCACTAGGGAGTCTGAATGAAAGCAAGGAATAGAAGTCGGCGGCAGTAACCACATGAGAGATGATAGTGACTTGACCAGTTTGGTGAAAGTTGTCAGATGAACTTGTTGTCAGGATATGACTTAAAGTTAGAGTCCAAAGGACAGGCCAGTGGATTTGATGCAGTGATTATAGAGTAGAATAAAGGATTGTCCCTGAGTCTGGGGCCAAATTAACTGAGTAAATAGAGGAGCCATTTCAGAACGGGAGAAACTAGGAGAGAATGGAAGAGTTGGTGGAGCTCTGTTTTGGGAGTGGTATGTTTGAAATATTTCTTGAAAGTCCATTGTCACTGTCAAATAGGCTCAGGGAAGTAGGTGGAACTGGTGATATGTTGAGAGCTATTGGTACACAGATAAGAGTTAAAGCTGTGAATAGAGAAGGTCACTGTGGATCAGTGTAAAGAGATAGAAAAAGGGGACTGAGTTCTGGGGTACTCCATAATACAGAATTCTAGAAGAGGCAACATTCCCAGCAAAAGACAAAAAAATGGAGCAGATAGTGTGGTAAAAGATAATCCAGGGTACAGATCTTCTGGATTTATGATGGGCTTACATCCTGATAGACCCTGAAAATATCATAAAGTAATAATGAGTTTAATATACTCTATCCACCAAACATCCTAGCCTAGCCCAGCCTACCTTAGATATGCTCGGAACACTTTACATTAGCCTACAGCTGAACAAAATCATCTAACACAAAGCCTGCTTATAATAATAATAAAGTCCTGGATATCTCATGTAATTTATTGAATAATGTATCGGAAGTGAAAAACTGAATTGCCCTATGGGTACAGGATGGTTGTCAGTGTATTGGTTGTTTGCCCTGGAGACCACACAGATGACTTGGGAGTTGCAGCTTGCACTCATCTCCAGGAGAGAGTATCGTGCATCCTATCACTAGCCCGGGGAAAGGCGAAAAGATTAAAACTCAGATTCAAAGTATGTTTTCTACTGAATGCATATAGTTTCTGCACCATCATAAAGTCAAAAAATTTGTAAGCTGAACCATTATAAGTTGGGGACCAGCTGTACATGATCTTCTGAAAGCAAACGGAAGATAGTAGTTCTGAAACGTGTGTTGGAGAGGATGTGGAGAAAGGGGAATCCTCTTATACTGTTGGTGGGAATGCAAGTTGGTGCAGCCACTTTGGAGAACAGTGTGGAGATTCCTCAAGAAATTAAAAACAGAGCTTCCCTATTACCCTGCAATTGCACTACTGGGTTTTTACCCCAAAGATACAGATGTAGTGAAAAGAAGGGCCATCTGTACCCCAATGTTTATAGCAGCAATGGCCATGGTCGCCAAACTGTGGAAAGAGCCAAGATGCCCTTCAACGGATGAATGGATAAGGAAGATGTGGTCCATATACACTATGGAGTATTATGCCTCCATCAGAAAGGATGAATACCCAACTTTTGTAGCAACATGGACGGGACTGGAAGAGATTATGCTGAGTGAAATAAGTCAAGCAGAGAGAGTCAATTATCATATGGTTTCACTTATTTGTGGAGCATAACAAATAACATGAGGACATAGGGAGATGGAGAGGAGAAGGGAGTTGAAGGAAATTGGAGGGGGAGGTGAACCGTGAGAGACTATGGACTCTGAAAAACAACCTGAGGGTTTTGAAGGGGTTGGGGGTGGGAGGTTGGGAGAGCCAGGTGGTGGGTATTAAGGAGGGCACGTATTGCACTGGGTGTGGTGCAAAAAACAATGAATACTGTTACGCTGAAAAGCAATTAAAAAAAAAAAAAAGGTAGTGGTTCTGATTGAGGGAGTGTTCAATGGATCACTCCTACAAGCTGTCCCAAGTCATAGTATTTGTGATTTAGGTAAATAAACAAGGTTGGGCAGTGAACTTAGGGAATGATGATTCAAAGTTAGGAAGTGGTTATTAAGTGAGATCTCTTTGAATCTCCTCTATGTCATCCTCTCCAACCTCCTAAAGACAATTCTAACATGCCAGATAATCTTCCACTTTCAACTCAAATAACTGAAATCAAAGAATATGCTCAAATATGCTCTACTAGCAAATTTTTAAAGTATTTATAATTTTCTGAAAGCATTTATAGGTTATAGGTTAATTCCAGTGTTCTGTTTCCTTAGCTTTTTACATACTAGTCCTAGATGTCTCCCTGAAATTAAACAAAATAGACTAAATTCTGTTTATTATGTCAGTGCTTCAAAAACTATGCTATTAAGTCTTCTCTAAGCAAAATGTATCATGGTTTTAACTACTATGTAATCAGTTCTTGGTAATCATCCAATTTGTAAATTTTCTCTTTCAAATGTGACGACCAGTATGGACAATGGAGGTTATTAGTACTAACATCCCCCCCATTTCGCTTTTTTTCACAATGTACTTTTATTAATGTACCAGTCACAATATTAGTAGTAGTCATTCTAGTATTAGTATAATTGTTATTATTAGCAATAATAACAGCAGCTCAGATGTACTAATACTAGCAGAGGTAATCTTTGTTATTTCCTTGCTTAATATACATCACTCTTTATATTTTTTTGAGCTTCCAGATGACTAAAACTCTTAGGTATATGTTCAATTCCAAGCAGAGATTACTGGTCACATTTGTTCCCATGGTAAACTATTAGTTTTACATGCATTATCCTTGTAATTTCCATTCTGGAATCTCTTAGTTTCACCTTTAATCACAATGGGCAGGATAGCATGGTAATTAGAAATATGTTCTTTGGACTATTTTAAAATCCTGGATCCCATACAGACTGTATAATGTCAGGCAAGTCAATTACATTTCTCTATCATATTATATCTTCATCCATAAAATGAAGCTAAGGAAATAAAAATTTAGCACTTGTTGTATCACTGAAGTCCTATGCTTGTAAATTGATTTTGCAATTGCTTATCCTGTAAACATGATTATATCCCCAGGAAATGGCCTTCTGCTGCATTCAAATACAAGTCCCTACGTGATAAGGCAAATGGTTCTCTTTTGTGTTTGCTTAGTCATTAATGTACTATTGCGGGACTCCTGTGATATCTCACTAAACTTCATCATTATTTATCCATAGAAACAACCATCAGGCTGTGCCCTGTGCATGTCTGTCCTGACACGAACAGTTGTATCAATAAAAATGATGTATTGAGTATTGATATATACCATCCTCTTGAGAAAATTTTGTAATCTTATCACTTAATTTTTATAAAGAATTAGATACTTTTTAAAAAAAATTAGATACTTTTTTTTTGGGGGGGGGGCTACAAAAAATGAGGTTTGGGGATGTTAAATCAATTCCCCAAGTCATTATTGGCAAGTGATAAAACAAGATTTAAAACAGTAGCTATATGACCCCCAGATCTAAAATTTTAACTAGTTTATACTGCCCCCATAAAGGGTATTGAACTTGCACAGTCTTGAACAACAAACATCTTTTTATGTTAAGAGAGTCCTGCTTACCAGGAACCTGTCGGAATCTTATGTTAACACATTAACTGCTTTTGCTGCTTTGAGAACTGTCACAATGTTCTTCAGATACTAACTCCCATCTTACACTAAAATGCAACACTTTATCTACATATAGGGTTATTTCTAGGTCCTGATCCTTCTCACCTGCTTCTCCCTTGTAAAAGTTACCATTTTCTTGCCCTATTTGAATAGGTCTAAGTAGCTAGTTATAGGTCTAAGTAGCTTGGCTATATGATCAAGCAAAAGAGATCCACTGATAAGATCTTAGAAAGTTTTGTGACACTGTGTACCACTCACTTACAACTGAAAATAAAACTAGGGACTTGAAACCTAAGGAATTTAAGAGGCAAGTAGTTTGTCACTTTTAAATGTAGGCTTATCTCAATAGTTCATATTTTTCTTCTCAGTCTATATTATAAATAAGCTGAAAGATGCTTTTTTTCTAACAAAAATGCTTCATGTCAAATTCTCCTAGCACCATTTGGGAAAGTCATTGAATAAACTAATAGTAGGCTTCCAAGCCAAGAGTAATTATGTTACATTGCTCTTTTTTGGCAGGGAGCTATTTTTTCCTGTAAATGAAGCACTTTAACATAAGCACACTTTTACACTGTAAAGTGGAGGAGGATTTGATGCAGATGTCTTTCAGGTGAGAAACAAGATCATATTTTTCCTACTTCTAGATTACTGTAATGAAGTGACCAATCAATCAATCAATTAATCAATCAGCTGCTTTTCCTAATAATCACTGTAGCAGATAGTGATTAGAAATGGAAACATACACCTGTAAAAGTTAAGTCTCTTTCTTGATGCTGAACATTATGTGACATTTTATATTCAGAAAACACTTTAAAATCACTCATATTAGTTTTTCCTTTAAGCCAAGTTTTGAGGAGAGTTATTTCTCTGATTGCCATTTTTAGAGGAGCAAACTGGTTCAGGAAGGTTAAATAACTTACCCAAAAATGGTTATCACCTTGATGGCAAAAGTGTAGCTAACAATCAAGTTTGTAGCCCATCTATTTTAGCATAGGTCACCATAACAGATGTGTTATCTTCATTTCTCATTTTCTACAGAAGAGAAACTTGAAGACATCATGAAAGTTTATGAAATTGAGTTTACATATTGTGAGGGTCAAGAAAAACCCATTTCATAAATTTATATTATTTTCATATTAATATATATAGTTACATCTATAGGGGAAAGAACGAAAGCATTTAAAATACATATATCAAATAAATCTATTGAACATAGAGTTTAGTTGGAAGTCCGTAAATTATCCTCAGGAACTCTTCAGCCATATTAATTATGGCTCACGTGTACTGACAGTTTATAAAGTAACATTTAGTATGTCAAACACTTAAGTTTTATAATTTGAATCTCACTTAACACAACAAATATTGTTATTCTTATGAAGAAAGTGAGGAAGTATGTAATTTGCTCAAGATCACAGAAAGCAAGCTTTGGAGACAGGGCAGAGAAAAAGATTTATCCATTGTTCTAAAGATCAAATACTTAAGCCTATATGATACAGTTTTCCACTGCAGTCTACACCTTTAGGTAAACAACACCCTCTCTCTATTTACTTTAATTCCAATTTGTATTATTGGGAGTGTATATACCTTTACAATAGTAGAACAAATGATATCATTATTTTTTAATCAGTGAACAATTATTTCAGAACTGAATAAATTCCAGAAAATATTCTATGTGCTGAGTCTAAATTTGTTTCCTACACAGCTAGAAAATGCAATTGTGTATGTATATGTAATAGTATTATGATAGACAGAGCACACAGTACATTAGAGCTAAGGCCATACTTAGACAAATGAAGGCTTTGCCAGGCCCCAAATTTGGCATAACATCAGACAAACCACACCAAAACATTTATTCAGTACATAATTTGCATTGAGACTGAATGATACAGAGGGTCAGTTTGGGAACTACTGGCTGGAGCAACATTTGTTCTCTGTATTGCCCTGAGCAATTCAGTTCTGACCCCAAATTTGCATTTCCCAACAACACAGAAAACAACAACAACAACAACAAACATGATTAATTATAAGACTGAGTGCTACCTACTGTGCTAGCGAGACACCTCATGATTAACTAGATCCACCATTCTTATAGGCCACTTTAAGAATTTTTACGACTTATGCATACGATTCCTGGTTTCCCATTCACCACTCTTACCCAAAGCAGTTTAAAACAAACAAACTAACAAACATACATTTCCTTCCACTTACATGAGTACTCTTCCTGAGAGGTTTCCTTCTGATTGCGTAATTCCAATGATGCCTAGTTAGCCTTTGTTGATGAGTACTCTTGTCATGGGGTTGCTTGCTTCACATACATAGTTAGATCTCCTTTGCTAGAAGATGCTGAAAAGAATTTCCTAAAATGGCCCATGTATCAGTTAGGGCAGCAGTATGGCTGCTGTGACAACAACAACAAAATGTATGATGACTTTACAAAAGAAACACTATTTCTTGAACACGTAAAATTTAACTGGTATTTTCTGATTGGTGGGTGGCTCCTATCCCAATGAACACCTTTTCTTCTTATGGCTCCACAATTTCCTAAGAATTTGATCCTCTGAATCCAGCCTAGCGACTGGGAAGAAAGAGTAGGAATGGCAGAGGCATGTTCACTTTTAATCAAATCACTTTATCCAAGAAGTGACACAGCACTCAGCTCCTATCCCGTTGCTGTGAAGGAATCACAGTGCCTCACATAGATCCAGATGGAAGCTGGGTGGGCATCACCTTCTCAACAAGTCTGCACTCTGAAAAAGAACAGCATTTAAGTTTTGTGTCTGCCAAAGGATGCAGCAGTGGCACGGGATGATAAAGCGTTAACCAACTGAAGAACAGAAGGGAGGGCATTCCAGGGAGAGGGAACAGCTTGTTCAAAGATTGTGAAAGCATAATTATGTAATAATACTATAAAAGTGGGAGATCAGAAAAGGGCTCATGCTCATTGTGACTCAATCACGAAATAGTGAGCACTTTCCATGGGCTCAAAAGAAGCAGAGAACATTGAGTACCAACAAAATGTAGTCCCTAATATAAAGACATTTCTGATTCTTGCATGAGAGGCAGACACTTCGGTCAATCAACTGTTTTTCCTGGGCTCCTTTCTACTTTTGATTTCTAATACATTGTGAGTAACTAGTCAATGTTAATTTCAACATTTTGACTTCTGGGAAATTTCTGAGCTCGCTATTATTTAATTGATTCATTGATCTAAAATTCACTTTATAGAATGCTTGCAAAATGCTGAATTCTCTTACTGGGGCAAGAGTAAGGTGGTAAACAAGATAGATATAGTATCCCATCTCTCAAAGAGTTCTCATACTTGTGGAAGATTTATGAGTTGGGGATTATTTCTAAATTGACTGACAGCTGGTTTGAGTTTGAAGTAGGCGTATTGATAGTATAAACAGAAATGACATCTTATTAGATGAGGCCCTTCACATGTAGCTTTTCATTATTATTTTACAGGTTTCCAGAAGATTTTTTTTTTCAGTGAACGGTATTATGAAAAATACTACACAAAAACAAGACTCACATATAAGGTTATTTTAAAGATGCATTGTTATTCTTTGTACTCTGGAATCTGAAATAAATACTAAAAATGAGATTAGAATGAACTACTAGATGAATATTTTTAACTATTTTATTCTTAGGAGAAGGTGTTTGATGACTAAATTAGGGACAGAGTAGAAACTTCCTTAAGAGAATTAACCTGATACATTTGAATAAATCTAAATCTTCATATACGTGTTATGCAGTGTAACTTTAAAGCCAACTTTTCAGTCCACATCTGATTTCTCTTAATCGACTCCCATAGCTGAATCCTGAATTAGAATTCATCTTTCCATTTAAATGCAGATTCAGACTTTCCACCTGAGGACGGGGGTGATGGTGAGTCATTTCTTTTGACTGAAATACTAATATATAGCGGGGTTTCATTTACATGAATATTCCTTCCCAGCACAGGTCTTTTCTTGTGATAGCTAGCATATTTACTGCAATAATTTTATAACCTCCTTGTATTTATTTCATGTCTGTATGCTATAATTCCATGTGCTAAATAATGGAGACACATACATATTAAACTTCCAGTAGGCATTTGTGTGGGGCAACTTTAAAATGGAGTGGTGAATTAAACAAGTGACCAAATCAAAACCGAAAGAGAAGGCACTGCAAAGCTAAGCACGTTAATATACTGACAGGGATATAATATGTGGAGGCATTTTTCGCCTTTTCTTTCACTTCCTTTTTTAAAAAAATTCTTTAAAAACTGTATCTTAGTAAGAGTGTTTTAAAATATACAGCTTTGAGTTATGTATGCCAACTCGTCTAATGTATACCTGAAAAGCTGCTACACTTATCTCCAACGGGGAGATTTATAACACAGAGGAAATCAAAGAGTAGCGATAAATCATTGTAAAAGAGTCATATTAGCATCTTACTAAATGATTTCTTATTGTACTGAATAATAGCCAAAGAGATAGTTCCATTTTGGTGAGAACACATGACAATTTTTGCCAGTTCCAATGCTATGAGAATCTCAGTTCAAATATGTATATATAAAATAACTATCTTTTGTAGAATAATATTTACACGTGATCAAAGTTTGGTTAGAAAACAATATTTACCTCGATATTTAATAGAAAATTTTACGAAGTTATTTTTATAATGTGTCACCTCCCTCAAAAGAGATTCCATCTGGAGGAATATTATTTATGGCAAATAGTACAGTTTGTTATTACCAATACTTGAACATTTTCATGCATTCATTAAACAACAAAAAAATTTGAGTACATCTTATGGGCTACATGCTGGAGATATGGAAGATAAACAACGAGTCTACGAAGCAGGTAACATTCAAGCAAAGTAAAAAACAAATTTTCAGTACAGTGTATCTTAGAAGATTTAACTTGAACCATGTAAGGCTGAAACACCATAAACTTGGTTTCCTGGACACCATCCTCATCTGTTTCTTGTGATTTCTCTTCCTGAGTTTCCTCAAGATTTCTCTTCCTGTTTTTTTTTTTTTTTCTCTTTTTTCTCTTCTGGTCTTTTCTGTTTTTTTGTGATTTCTCTTCCTTGAGTTTCCTCAGGGACTCTGGTTCCGTTTCATTCTGAACTAGGTGCTCTTGTCATGATATACTCTCCTTGAAGAATATTACCAGATGTACCCCTTCATCCATCATCTCTATTGGGATTACCAAACTTTACTACATGTACGAATAATCTTGTGATAAAGTTATTTTGGGAGGTCTGGCTCAGGCTGAGGAATCTTAACATGAATCCATAGTGATTTTGCTGCAGGTCATCTAAAACCATACTTTGATGAACGTTTATCTATGAACTAACCATACCTCAGTCTATTACTAAAGCCCAAATGTGGGCTTCAGTGAGATACAACCAACTACCTAATGGAATTCTCCTCTAGGTTGTTGCAAATGCATTTCATATCCTCCCAACCTCCACACATGGCAACGCCACTGCCTTCAGCATATTTTTTTAGACCATGTTTCTTGCCTTAGAGAATTTAATCTTACTACTCCTATAGGATAAATTAGAAATCTAGGTCTTATCACTAACATTTCCCTTATTGTCCTCTTACCATCAATTCCAAAGTCCTACTGATAACTTTTAAGTGGATCCTGAGTTTGTTCCATTCTGTCCTTACTGCCACCTACCTCACGTATTTACACAGTTATCATCTCTCATATTGACGCCCAAATTTTCTCAGTCCTCCCACATTAAACTTACACTACACACTGTGAGCCAGGTAGTATTTCTAGAAAACAAATCTGGAAAAAAAAGTTAAGTGTGGATAAATTAAAATGTCCTTACTTTGGTTACAAATCCATGCATGGCAGAGCCCCAGTTTAACTATCCAATTCCTTGTTTTATCCCTCTCCTTGAACTTGTACTGCACTTAGTATAGTCCTCCACATGCACTCTTGTTAATCTTCTGGTTTTTACATGTGCAGTTCCCTCTACCTGTAATTCTCATTCATCCCTTAGGTAACTCTTTCTCCACCTAGATAGCATATCCTCAGTGAGGGCTTTCTAAATATGAAGTTCAGCTTGGATCAATTTTCCACATGCTGAGATTGCCTGATTTAGCCCATTAGGTATTTCTCCTTATATAATATTTGGGACATAGTTGTAATAATAAAAAAAAAAAACCTGTTCATTGCTTTACTTAAAATTTAACTGGGAAACTTGTATTATGTCTAGCAACTCTATATATGTACCCACATAATTTATCACATCACATTAGGATTTCTTTGCCATTTGCTTGTATCCTTTAATAAACTGTAAATTCTTCATGGCAGGAACCATGTCTCCATTTTTTCTACATTGTGTCACTACACTTTTTGGGTGGTGCCTGGCAGTTAAAAAAAAAAATACTTGAGAAAAAGAATAAAATAATGTAGCCAAGGTGCTCCTGGGTGGTTTAGTCAGTTAAGTGTCTGCCTTTGGCTCAAGTTTTGGTGATCTTAGTGTCTGGGGATCGGGCTCCTGCTCAGCGAGGAGTCTAACTCTTCCTCTGCCCCTCTGCTCTACTCATTCATGTGTGCACATGCTCTCTCTCTCTCTCAAATAAATAAATCTTAAAAACTAAATAAATAAAATAAAATAATGTACCCAATTTTCAAACCTCTCTACTTCTATTTTTCACTATACCATATTGCTTCTAAATCATAACAGCTGAACGTTTGCATTTAGTAAATGTGAATACTTGTTAAATGTAAAACACAAACAAACAAACAAACAAACAAACAAAGTTCTGTTTAATTCCTAACAGAGGCTAGGATTTCATACCATAACATTGATTTCAGTCATTTCATGAATGGGCATATTTTGGGCATAATTTACCCCTCTGCAACAAGTGTATTTGAGAGAACCATTCTGTGTACCCAAAGCTCCACTAGGCCAGTTTTCTCAGAAGACAGAAAAGTGTCAAATAATGATGCAGATTGTCATTTTCAGAGATTTCTTATTTCAGTTTCAGTGAGAAGGAAAAGGTTTTTTCTGTTTTGTTTTGTTTTTTTTTTTTTTTGATGAGAAAGCATTAGAAACTGAGTAGATTTTTTCCCATTTGTACTCAACAAAAGAAAAGTCCATGGTTCTCAATTTTCAGATTTTTAAAACCTCAACAAAAAATGTTCTTTTAAAAGAGAGCCATTTAAACAGTTTTCTGGGACTAGATCAAGACTTTTCTATGTATTGTGAGTTAAAACAGTGATCGACATATTCTGAGTAAGTTCCAATAATAGAACATACCAATATCAATTTTTAGGTCCATTAAAACAAAGTTTTTCTTAATTGATTCTAGTAGCAATTGATCTCCAAATGTCACAAGATGCCATGGGGCTCCTAGAATTGATGATGGATAGCAATTTTAGCAAAATCAGGCATAGATATCACAAAGCAGAAACAGCATCTGTTACATGAATAAGGAGTTATTGGTGTATGAAAATAGCTGAAAAAACAGTATTTTGGGACTAGATAGAAAAATGTGCATTTTCCCCCTCTAATGGTATTCAAAAGTAAAGGAATACAAAATTAGGAAATAGCAGATAATGGCAAATGGCATTTATTCATTAAACAAATGCTTACTGAGGCCTGGGTGTGCACCTGATATTAATATTCTCTGCTTTGAGAGGGATATAGTTAAGTAGCAAAGAACAAAAGGGACTGACATGACGTAGCAATGCCATTTATTCCCCTGTTGATGTTTTGTAATTCCTTGATTTGAAGGCAATGTAAGTACTGCTGGGCACTGAGTTTCTGTTTTGTGTTTTGTGCCTTTATAATTAAAGCAAATTAGTTTATCTCCATCCAAGAATATGTGATGACATTCCTCATTCCAACCCTAATCCTCATGCTATTACGTACCCAGCAACCTTACCTTCACCATCTCTTCTCAAATATTCTCTTTATCTGGCTCCACCTTACCATTTCTACTGCTACTTTTCCTGAGAAGGCTATCTTTTGTTTTATTTTTTGCTCTAATTTCCCATCTTCTATATTTCAAGTCAATGAAACAAGTAATTTTTCCTCCTTGTTCACAGTTGCAACCTCCAGATTATTTTATCCCTTGAGTAAGTATATAGACATAACAATTAAAATAATAATAACAGCAAAGTTCTTATTCCTTTGAAACTCATGCCATTCACTTCAGTTACCCCCTATGCTTCCTCTTTGCCCTCTTAACCCTGACCTTTTATTCATTCTTGCCATTAACTGAAGAATTTAATTTATAAATGATAGTCTTTCTCTGTAGCTTAACTCCTGTCTCCATTCTCATGACTTCACTATTAAGCTAAGTGAAATATACAAGTTCTGTACTCTTGATTACTTCTTTACCTCCAAAGACCATTTCTTTCACTTCATTTCTATGATGCAAGCTCAATTCAGACCTTATCATTAGCAGAAACTGTGCCACTTCTAAGTGCTCTGTTCCAAATCTTCCCATCTCTAGCTACATTTTTCTAATCTTTTAGCTCGCCTGGTAAGTTACCTTTAACAGCATAATTCTTTGGTTACCTTGATCTTGTCAATCCCCTAATCACATCTGTCTCTCACTTTCTACTAGCTCCTTTTCTTTTGACCTCCTATATCACAGTCATTATAATTAGCCCATGACAAATACCATGAAATCACTTGCCTCCCTCTCTCTGTCTTACTCATTAGCAACATCCCAGTTCTGGATGACCATGTATCAGAAAAACTACACCATTTTGGAGAAAATCACATGATTATTTTAAGCTGATTGCTATTACTTTAAATTTAGCAAAATCATTGTGAAATGAACCACATTCTTCCATGTTTTGTTCATTTATTCAATAGATATGCAACCTATGTTCCTAATATTCAAAGTATTAGAATTATGAGTGAAAAATTCAAAGCAGCCCTTGCTTTCATATGGCTTATATTCCACTGGAGTCTAGAAAGAAAGACAGAAAAAACTGAGTAAAGAAATAAGCATTCAGGAAATAAAAGATCGTACCAAAGATTGTCTATTCACTGAAAAAAAAAAAGTATATGTCAGGTATAACATTTTATAAATAATAAAACAGGGTAATGATATAGAAAACTTGTGGTAGGGGAAAACTTTATAAACACTCTATTATGCCTCCCTGATGGGGAAACATTTTTGCTGAGACCTGATTGTGGAAGTTGATAGAAGAGTATTTCATGAGGACAATATCAGTGTTAGAAAGCCCTGAATTAGGGAAAAACATGTCCTGTCCAAAGACAGAAAGAAAAAAAAAAAAAAAAAACAAAAAAACCAGAAGGCAAATCAGTGTGGCTGGAGCTTTGTGGCCTGTGATACAAGTTCAGGTTGAAAAGGTAGGAAGGGATCATGATAAAATAATGTCAGCCATGGTATATTTTCTCCTTTGGTAGGTAGCTATGAAGGCAGGGAAGAATACCTTCCTCAAACAGCTTCTTCTTTCATTTTAAGCTAATGCCTTCACTTTATATATCATTTTGAAAATAGAACCCATCAATACAACATACCTCCCTCATCTTTCCACCTATAAAACTACCATTTTTTTTTTCCTTCTCACCTGTTATAATGGATATTGTGTTCCATCTTGTGGTTTGGACCTAACCCTCCTGCACTTTCCTTCACAGTCTTCCATTCTTCAAATATAATCTCTGTATCTAATGTCATTAATGTCTTCATCTCCACATTCTGATTCAATGATAAAACATACGCTGTCTCCCAACTCAAAAGAAAAATCCTTCCTTAACTTCCTCCCCATCTCCTTCTAAATAAATCTCCTCACTTGAGCTCCCACCCCACCAAAACTTAATATATCCCCCTCAAGATTATCAACAGCTTCCATGTTTCAATTTTAAAGGACTTGGCATCATTTCCTTCTTATTTACCTCCCAGCAGAATTCCACAGAAGGAAATACTACATAGTAAAGTACAAATAGACAATTTCTTTCTTTCAGTACTCACAAATATACTCTTCCCATATCTCTGTCCCTATCTCTATCTCTGTCTTTATCATCTCTGTCTCTATCTCTAACTCTCTCTATCTCTAGCTATATAATAACCTAATAACCAAAAGCTCTGAGATTTTCTTTCCACTGTTAGTTCTTTGGGTGGTCAAGCGAGTTCCTGTATTGAAAACGTTAAAGACCCTAATTATAGTATAGTATAAACGTATTTTAATCAAGAATATTATTGGCATCCCCCTCTCTACAGTACAATAATATATATGTGTATATGTGAGTACATTTTTCTTCTAAGATGTTTTAAGAAAAAATATATATGATACTATAGACTGCTTGTGCATAAGTAACTGATAGGATTATAGTGTATCTGTGTCCTTATGATCTTAATTTCTCAACATTATATACAGAAATGTCTCTTCTACAATTTCTGAATCAAGTCTTTCCCCCATTCAACTCCCTTCTGCTGCTTAGGAGGGGTCTTCTGTGGCATTCAAATTAGAATTGGATTTTACAAAGCAAGGCAACTCTAGAAGCTGAAAAAAGAAGCATGGAAAATAAGTGACAAATATTTTAAAGCAAGAACTTCTTATGTTCATGACATTTTAAAGGGCTGAATTTTTTCAGAATATCTAAAATGCAAAGTAGATAATTTCTTTCAACATTTTGTTTTAAATTAAATAAATTTTCAAAGAAATCTCAGTATGTTTGTTTTTTAGTGCCTCTTTCTCCATCAACTGATGCTATTTTTGTAGCCCAAAGCAGGCTTTTAAAAAATGTAGTGTAGTAATTGCTTTATTCTGACAGGAACTTCCATATGCTGAAAATGTGAACATAATTCTTTGATTGGCCTATTCAGATTTAAACATGCCCAGTGGGTAGATGAGTTCAGATTATTAATCATTTTCCAAATAGTTATGTATTTGTGAAACTGTTAATGAGATTTTACAGTTTTCCTCTTCGTTCCTGTCAGAGATAACTGGTCAACATGAGGACGTGCTGGACAAGTTTGGTAGGGCTGTAAGATAAAGTGGCTTTCTGTTTTCTCTGCTGGCGACTCTAGGGCAGCAGGGTTCTTTTTCAAGTTTCTGTACTGTTTTAGTTCCTCGAGGCCACTGGCAGTTATGTGATTTTTACTTTCCTTGGCTTTGCATGATAGACTGCTCAGATCCAGAGGCATCAGAATAAAGCCAGTGTTTACATCTAAATGGCTTCCTTCATTAAACTCCAACTTTGATTTTCAACATATTAAATTTGTGTGTTGTTCAAAGGAACACAGTGATCTCAGGCATTTATTTAATGGGATTTGTTTGTATAATTATTAAATTAAGACTGTCACTATTACTTCATCTGGAATGATAATTTCAAAGTTGTCATTTTACAAGCAATTTCAAAACAATAGCAGAATTTTAAAGTCAATTTTAGTGAATAAAAGTTTTTTCTTACTGTGTGATACAGTGAAACTGAGAACCAAATAATTAAATTTGGAAGTAATGCCAAATTGAATTCACAAAATACACAAACTGTAGAACATTTTTAAGAGACTGAAATTAAATTTTAAAAAATTGATTTTTAAAGAGTTGATATCTTCTCAAGTATGTACTGTAACACAAGCCAATGGCTAATAGAGTGTTGGTAATTTAAGGTACTTCAAACTTATTTCACTGGGTGCATAATACTCATTTGAATTGAGCATTTTTTTTGTTCATAAGTAAATGATAATTCTAAGCCACCAGAAAGAAGTTCCTTCTTGTAAATAACTTTTACGTTCCAAATAGTTTCTTCCATATTTTAATTTACCAAGTAGACATTTTATTCACAGACAATGCAAAGATAAATTTGATCACGACTTCTAAAAATTTTACAAAAGTTAAATTTCTATACTTCAGTATATATTGGGATATCTCTATAAATATTGCATTGATCGCAAAAGGAAAATGGATTCTTTCTAAGATATTACCACATGGTCATGTATAAATGCCTATTTAAACGGAAACTATTTCAGATGAAAGAGAATGGAATGTAGATAGATTCACCTTCTATTATCATATGAAACGAACAGAGAAATGACCTTCAATGTCTTCCCAAATCTGAGATAAAATGGCATTTTTCTGGACATGTAGAAAAGAAAAAACATGACTTGCATTTACTCTGCCAATTCATCTTCTGTAACCTGTCAGAAATGGTCAATTCAGGATTATCAAGAACTCATTTTAATCTTGGTTTCAATTTCTTTTCCCAGAAGCGTTTTGCCAGGGAAAACAAAAGTAGCAAAGTTTCCTGTTCTGACTTGCAATTTATGTCCCTTTTGCCTTACAGTCAGATTAAGGACAAAATCTGGAAGAATTTGAATTACTTTTAGCCTCTTAACCATTTCATATTTCCAACCCCCACTGGATGTGAAAAGGAGAAATAGAATCACTAATTCCATCCTGGACATTGATAACGTCCATGGTTAAATTTACTTTGAAAATGTCAGTTTTCTAATTCAAAAGCAGCTCCTCATTTTGTGCCTTGTGATAAAACTTATTAAAACTAGCAGATGCCTCTTATATATCTGATTTTGCATTAAAGATCAAATTTCTCATTTTTGCTTCAGAAATTTATACAACATATCATTTGGAAAAGGCCAATATTTTGGCTCACTTGTCAATGATAATCAGTGTTTAATGAAGCAAAGTGTAGCTGTGTTGATATTTTTATTGTGGCACTTGATCATTCTTTCACTGGCAGACCCACAGATGGCCTTTTTTAATCCAGAAAATATCTGGCTAAATACGTCCTATTTTTGGTCTATTTGTTGTTCACATGTTCTTTGGGAACCTCTGGTGCCTTTGCTTTTTACTATGGAATCTTTTAGAATTATCTTTTAGAATGAAATATATACATCTACTTCCCGGCCTTCTTGAAAGCTTTACCCAATCTGCATCCCAACCCACCTTTCCTAACTTCATTTTACTGCTCCCTTCATATTTCCTCTGCTTCAGCTAAACTGGACTGATCATTGCATATGACAATCTATCATTGTTTCTTCATTCATGAGCTTTCCTTCATTGGGATTTTCCTCACATCCACCAACCCACACTAACCCTTATCTAGGCAACATGGCTGTCTGCTAAAGTACCACATATCCAGTCCAGTCCTCAACACTCTAAGAAATGCATTGACTTCTTTTGCAGATTTTTTTTCTTTTTTGAACTCTGGAAGCAATGCTTTATCTTTTAGGATAATTTTCTATGTATAAACTGTAGACTCTTTTACCGCTCTCCTTTCAGAGTACTGATTCAAGGACCATCATTACAAATATTCTGAAATCTAATCACTGCATTCCTTCCTTTTACTGACCCATCTACTTGGTCTCAATCTTTTCAACTCTTCGTCCTTTTCATTAGCTTGGACTTCATGGCACTCAATATTATTCATATCCCCTAAATCTTTTATCTTTATTTTGCTTTATTTATTTATTTTTTGAAGATTTTATTTATGTATGTATTTGAGAGAGAGAGAGTAAGAGAGAGAGGACGACCAAGGGGAGGGGCAGAGGGAAATAATCTCAAGCCACCTCCGCACTGAGCCTGGGGCCTACTGTGGGGCTCAGTCTCATGACCTTGAAATCATGACATGAGCCCAAATCACGAGGACACTCAACCAACTGATCCACCCATGAACCCCTAAAGCTTTTGTCTTTATTTTAAACCCAAATGAATCTTCTTCACTCTGAACATCTGATTTATTTAAAAAATTTGTCTATAAAGAAGCATTCAGATGAAGTCTCTCTCTGTTCCTGCGCATCCATACATCCCATTCTAATAGAGTTGTTGTGCATACTCCTCTCTGAAGAAACCCTCTTCTGTCTGTGGATCCCATCTACTCCTGTGCTCATAGACACTTGATCCTACTCTGACAAGCCTATCCTTTCCATTTCATATATTCAATTTCTCCTCATTGTCCCAGAGATTCTAAACATAGTCAAATTTTCCTAATTAAGCAAATAAACAAGCAAAATCTATATTAAAAAAAAAATCCAAACCACAGTTACTCAGGCTACTCTGCCCTCCCTCCTTTAGACAGTCAGGTAGTGGCCCATACCCAAGGAAGGCCTCAATTTCCTTGGCTCCTACTTACTATTCAGTTCATACTAATAAGGCTGAAGTCATCATGATTCCATGAAGAGAGTTCACTGACACCAATGACTTCAGGTTGGTAAAGATGATGAATATTTGTTAAGTATTTTTTTCACATCATTGAAGCATTTGATGCAGTTAACCACTGCCTTAAAACACTGTCCCTCCCTTCATTTCTTTTACATGAGTCTCTCCTAGTTTTCTGCTAAACCCTGACTATTCTATCTCTGACTCTATTGTAGTCTTAACCTTCCCTACCTAGCCAATAAATCTGGAATTTCTCAAGACTCAATTAAAATTCTCTTCTCTCATTTTATATTCTCTTCCCAGGTAATCTCAACTACCCTCATGGATATAATCATCCCCAATGCTCTCCTCTATCTCAGATTTGTCTTCTGAACTATACCTGCTCCTCTGTGTCTTATTCCATCTATTTTCTACATGATAGCTCAAGGGACATTTTCAAAATAAGAATTTGTTTTTTGAGGCCCTCTACCCCAGATTCTCCCATTCCTGCTCACATTTTTGAATAATTGTCCCATTGGGATCTTCCCATGCTAAGTTCTTCCATTCAATCACCCATTACAATACCTCCTACTACATGTAATTTACACATGCCATTTCTTTTCTCTTGGATGCTGTACCCTTGCTCCTTTACATGAAGTCCAACTCATCCTTTGGATGTTAGCTAAAGTATAACTTCCTAAAGGAAGATAGCCTTGACCTTTCTGACTAGAATAGTTCTGCATATATGTATGGCATATGTCTCCTTCATACCATTTAGTAGAGTTGTCATTTTATCTTTCTTAGTAAGAAAGATTATTTGTTAATATCTCTCTTCCTTCCCAAAGGCAGTTATAAGGTCTTTCTTTTCTTGGAAATAAATCCCCAATATCTAAAACAGAGCCTAACACAAAATAGTAGTTCAAAAATTGTTTGGTGGATGAATGAGTGAATACATGATGAATTCTTCGTTTAGTCTATGTTACTCATCAAAATGTATCTACTCATGGTAAGGATTCCACAAGTAATCATAGAGTTGTGTGTGTGTGTGTGTGTATGTGTGTGTGTGTGTGTGTGTGTGTGTGTGTGTGTTTGCATAATTGAGTGATATTTGAAAGAATATAAATATAGAGTAGAATCTGTAACTTAGAACAACAAATTTACATTCAATTCAACTCTGTTCATGATTATTTTCATATTGTGTTGTATGGCATTTGAGCAAGATTCATGGCAATTGGTTTTCTTTTGGATTAAGAAATATGCAATATTGTCCTTCAACACATTTATTAGAACATCTGATTAAGGTTGGTTACAGCAGTTTCTGTTTAAATTGAAATGTCACTTTGTTGTCCCTTTTAGACTGACATGAATTGACTAATAATTTACATTTTACATTATATTAAACTCCAAGTTCTTTGAATGAAAAAGCTAGTACTGTCATACTTTTGGAGTGTGGTTTTCATGAATATATTTTTCCCACTCTCCAGAGAAAAAAATGGTTATAAAAACTCAATATAACATTATTCATCTTCCTAGTACCACACATCTTGTTTTTGAGAGCAGCACCCATAAAACAGTAACAAAAAAGTTATTTCTTAGGGATGATTCATTTTAGCACATTTTAAAGTAATCATTAGTTTGTGACCTTTCATTAATAGAGGAGATGCAGAAACCACAAGCAATAACCACTAATCACTAATTAAAGTCACTGATGGGAGAAATTTGAAAGAAACACTGTTTACAATTTGCTTTGGAAGAAAATTCAGAAGTATGACAGGACTCTGGTTAAGGTCACATATTTTATCTAGTCCAGGCTATTGAACACCCAAATTGCACACTCTATATTAATTACCACTTCTAATTAAAACTTGAAAATATAACATTGCCTTTTTATTAAACAAAAATGGATGTCGATTCCCACTAATTAAAAACGAACTTATTATCACAGAATGGGGTTCCAGGAAATCCTAAAAAAAAATTTGCCAGGTTGATTTTGTAATAAATATTTTAAGATAAACATCAATGAAATTATGTTAAACACTTAAAAATGAATGAGCAAAAGGTACCTTACTCCTTATGTAATTACAGAGTTGCATTTCATCTTCTGACAGGTCTTGCTGCTTCCAATCTGGTTACATCAATGGTCTCTACTCTCTGCAGTTAGAGTGGTCTTTCTAAATGCCAATCAGATTTTATCTTTTTCTTTGTTCAAGTTCTTTGATTTCCCTCCTACTATTCAGAATTCAGTTCAATGTTTCAATTAAAAATGCTGGCCCCTCATTGTCTAGATAGAAATTGTCTATTGCTCCAGCTTTAGTTGAAGCCAGAAACACCCATTTGCACAACCTCACCCTCCAGTCCCACGCAACTGACTATCACTTCCCCAATGCTTCATGTTGTTTTCTTCCTCTGGTCATTCACACATTCTGTTTGTATTTCATGGTAAAGCCTCTCCCTTCCTTCACCAAATTTCTGCTTTTTTTTCCCCAAAAAACATTTTCCAAATTCAACTGAATGCTACTCAGTTCAAATATCACCTCCTCCGGGATGCCAATTCCTGATGCCCCAGTTTCTTTTAGAATTCTGGAGCACTTGGCAGTAAACCTCAGTCACAGGTTTGGTAACTGTGAGCATCAATTTATTTGTCTGCATAGGGGCAAAATTGTATATACCTTGAGTATTAAATCTTCTTTAATATCGGCTGGCTCCTGGTATACTGTATTCATTTGATAAATACTTACCTAGCCAGTGTTATGTGACAGTCCCTTAGCTTGGAGCTGCCATTATAAAGATTAAAGACTCGAGGCCCCCGTGTCAGACGAGTGGATCATCCGTGAGAAACGGGAAAGATGCAACATTCAGTTTCTAACAGAAGAAATAAACAAATAAATCTCATTTTTGCAAATTAGCTAAAAGGAAAGCTAAAAACTAGAATCATGAAATGGTAATGAGAATCACAAAGTTTTACAATTTATCATAGTATATGATTAAATGCTTGCACTCTAAATTGGTGACTATGATGTACAACTTTTAAGTTAACTTCGTGGACCAAAATTTAATGTCAAACTCTTCTCTTTCTTTGTCTTACACTAATTCCTATCACACATGGCGTATGAAGTATTTTGTTTGTTGGAATCTTTGGTTTCAAGGATCAGGTCCTATCCACTCACCTTGTGAATATCTCCTTCTTAATCTGGCAGTGTAAAGGTTAAAGACTAAGACAGAAGCCTTAGTCTGGTTTTTCACTTGCAATCTACACAGAAAATTTAGGATTGGGGGTGGAGCCTGAGATTGGTGTTGGATGGGGACAAAAACAACTTTATGCTGCTGAGGCTAGAAGCAAATGAAACACTTGCTCCTGGCAACTTTCCAAGCCTACCAGTGGTAGATATTTGTTACATCTCTTAATAGTTTCAGTAGCAAAGCTTTCCTCCTGGAGTGTGCCGGCAGCTGCTCTCTCAATGGAAGGATTGCCACTGAAACATCAGCTTTCCATTACGGTACCCCTAGGTTGAGGATTTGTCTTGAATACAACAAAGGTGCTACTTCCAGATGACACTCAAAATGATATACAATGTGCTGTATCAGGGAGAAGTGTTAAGTTACTCAACTTAAACCTGATGGGGGAAATTATGGTGGACATCAACTGTGGGCTCAGGATGGTCAATTTCCCATCAGTGACTGGAGAGAGAAACATTTTATTTTAGCCCACAGCCATTCTCTAAAAGGTTAGAGATGTAATTAACATTGCTCTTAAAAGAATGGAAACATACAATTTGCTCTATCTATTTCTAAATAGTATCAGTTTTACTCTGAAATTGGGATAGCTCTGCCAAATGCTGGTACCTATGCAAGTCAGGATATAGATTTTGGTGAAACTGGTCAGCGGTAACTGCCTTTGATTTATAAATTTCACAAAAGTACCTGTGAGTATTTGCTTAAAAACTGAAATTATAGGAGTCCCTGGGCGACTCAGTCGTTAAGCATCTGACTCTTGATTTCGGCTTAGGTCATGATCTCAGGGTCATGAAATCAAGACTTACATTGCGTTCTAGGTTCAGAAGGGAGTCTGCTTGAGATTCTGTCTTTCTCTCTCTCTCTCTTTCTCTCTCTCTCTCTCATTTTCTGCCCCTCCCCCTGCTTTCATGTGCTTTCTTTCTCTTTCTAAAATGAATAACTACATCTTAAAAAATTAACTTACAGTAGAAGAAAAGATTAACTCATGTAAAGTAGCATGCAGAAGGTGTTTCAGAGGAAACTGGGTTTTTTTCTTCTTTCCCCATTTTTGGGTGACAAGGACAGGTTGCTGACAGAAAATTTTTCTGAGTTATTCATTCAAAGACACCAAAAAATCCTAATCAAAGTGCCTATATGCTGTGTGGTAAGTGATGTTATGAGGATACACAGGCAAGTAACTCCACAAATTGGATAGATCTTGAAATGAAGGAAACTCCATGATACTGAAAACTTATTAAAAAAAAATCTGGCATTGTTCCTAGAGCTTGTGGCTCTGTGCCATTTACTGAAACACTCATGATAGATGAGCAGTCTCCCTGTCATGCCTATAAAGGAATGTTTGATGATTTTATTAACACAGGCAGTGCTGAAACCTCTATTTGATGAACATTCTAATAAGGATGCCCTCTATGCTAGTGAAAGTTCAGGGAAGTAACAAGGAATAACAAAGAGATGAAAGAAGACATAGTTTTGATCATAACATCACAACACATTGAAAGTGTCTGACTTAAATAATCATGTGTTCTGAAACAGTATGCAGTATATAGAATTAGGTCCAGAGAAAGAGAAAGTGCAATTTTCAACTTGCAGCTGGAAATGGCACAACGTTACAATCACCCTTATGAAGTAACATCTTAATCTGAGATTGTGTTCTTTAGATCATAATCTGAATTATTATAGTATTGTATGGTAATTGAGAATTTCTTCACTGGATTTAGGAACCCAACACAAAATGATCAATTAAGTTTTACTCACTCAAAAAGAAACTAATAAGCCAATGCAAGAATCATCGTAGCCTAGATGTGGAAATTGTCTAAAGCTGATAAGCTCTTTAGATGAAAACTTTAGACTTGGTGGTTAGCTATTAAAAAGTAATACTTTGGGGGCGCCTGGGTGGCTCAGTTGGTTAAGCAACTGCCTTCAGCTCAGGTCATGATCCTGGAGTCCCGGGATCAAGTCCCGCATCAGGCTCCCAGCTCCATGGGGAGTCTGCTTCTCTCTCTGACCTTCTCCTCGCTCATGCTCTCTCTCACTGTCTCTCTCTCTCTCTCAAATAAAAAAAAGTTTTAGACTTGGTGGTTAGCTATTAAAAAGTAATACTTTGGAAATAAAGGAAATGCAAATGTGCAAATAACATACTCTGTGTTTGGCCTGTCTTTTCATTGTAGAACTATAAATGTTGTTTGTCAATACCACTTCTGCCTTCTTCAAGACCACCTACCATCTGCTTAGCCCTCACTATTAGGAGTCCCTTATGATCTAGCTTAACGTCATCATGCATTCTTGGAAACCTCCTTCAGACCTGAAACTGCCTCTCTGATATGCCTCTCTACGTTTACCTTCTTACATGGTACTAAAATTGCCTGTACTTAAATTACCTTGCCTGAGGTAAGGTTCCTTACCTCAATGAAATTATGACCTAGAGGACAGAACTGTTGACCTTTTTGAAATTTTAAAATAAGAGTTTACCACCTAACGTAATATTTTTAAATGAATAAATTAATGAGGGTATAAATGAATGTCTGCATTCATTATGCAAACCATCCTTGATTTGTAAAATCATTTTCTGAAATAACACATGTATTTTGCATATCGTAGAGTTGAGGTGGAACGCTTTATTGACTGCAAAACAACTAATCATAATACATTCACTGGATGTAAAAATGCAAAAGGAACAATCATTTGATCTTTCCGGGATATGCAAACACACATATGTTGGAATGGGTTTTATATATGTGTACATGTATTTTCCCATATCTTTGATATAACTTAGTAGACCTATAGCTACATACCTAGGCCTATATCTGTATATCTATATCTATCTAGATAGAGATATTTTCAACATCTCTGCAACATTAGTATTTATTACACCCCAAAGACTTACAATATATTTACTCTTTTTGTTGTGGACATCCAGGAAAAAATCTCAGCTCTATAAAATGAAAATATATTGGATATATTGAATAATATTTTAATTTATCCTAAAACACAGACTTCTTAAAAGATACACATCATAAGACATAAATTCTTATTGATTAAATCCAAGCAACCCTTGAAATTCAGCTTTAGCCATAATTCAAGAAATTTAATTGTTTCTTTTCTTTGGAGAGGATTGCTGTATGAATATAGGTATTTACATATCATTCATTCCAGAGCTGACACTGAATTTCACCAAAAAAGTGATTTTTTTTTTTTTTAGTGAAAGTTATGAACTCAATTATAAGATATATAACATTTTGAGGAAAGTACACAGGAGATACAAGTTTATGCCACAATAAAAATTTGGTAAATGTAAATGATACTCAATGCATAAATTAGATTATGTGTTAGACCATACATGTGTAAATATATGATTTACAATGCCATTGTAATTACAAGACATGTAATTACATTGCCAATTACAAGAGAAAAACCAATCATCTTTGGCAGTCTTTGGGGTTTTTTTCTTCTTAACTATTACTTTGAATTATTCTTAGAAAATATTTGCTTTACTTTTGGAGAATATATATAGTTGAGGTAGTATATGTATTAAAATATTTTTAAAAAAATAAAATAAATAAAATAAAAATTTTCAGAATAAATATAAAACATGAATCTTAATAAATTACATATTCAGTCTTGTTGCATCATTGACAATAATATAGATTCCACTATAAACTCAAATTACATATATAAATAATATATGCAATAGATAAATAATCAGACTATATATAAATAATATATAAATAGATATAAGTAGATATAAATAATCATACTATTATATGTATGAATATATAAATAACACATATAAATATATAATCAATATATAAATTATATATGTGTAATATATATTAAATAATCATACTATTCCAATTTGAGTTTAGTTACTCATTTTATGAATAAAGTGTATTTCCCTCAAGATAATATGTGAAATCTGATTCAACATTTTATGAAGGTAGAAATACTTTACTATTAGATTTATAGAATGCTTATTCTTTTAATTGAGACATTCCTCTTTTGATGATACCTTTGTTAGCCAATTGTTCAGCATTTTCACAAAGTCTTTGTTTAAAATTTAAGTTAAAAGTAGTAGACACAAAAGTATTTAACAAGGTCATTCTTTAAGTTTGAAGAGTTCCTGCACTTTGCAATGCATCAAACAGTCATTTGTAACTGACAGTTTTCTTACCTAGAGTGCTTCTCAGTCAAGAGATTGTTCTCCAAAGACAGTCAGCTGGGTAAATGTCAGGAGCTCAAAAAGTAAATTATAGTGCAAACAGCGTTGATATTTCTATGAATGGAAGAAAAGCATATTTATTTTTAAAATGTAGAATTTTATTTAAAACAAGTGAAAACCTTCTACTGTGACCTTTACAAGATTCCAAACAGTGACGAATTTGGTCATTACAAATAACCTTTTCCAGAAAGAGCTTTACCATTCGGGACTTTCATTTGGTAATATATGTGAATTAATTTCCTTTCTACAAAATAACTCATGATATTAAATTTTTTATGAGATATTTTATCCTCGATATTATAGTTTTATACAAATTTTAGAAGGGAAAAATGTGAGGGAGCAAATATAAGGTAGTTTATCATTTTAACTTGTTTGGAGGAAATCATTCAGTCATTTTCTTTTCTTCCGTCTCTACAGAATGATATTGAATCTGTGTGAGTTTTGTTCATAGTTATTTCTTCCAATGTTCTTTATAGAGCTTAGTAGGATTTCTATTCAGAAGTTTCATTCTAAAGCAGTTTGCACCTTAAAAAACAGGTTGGATTCTCTGAACACATTGTTAAGTCATTTGTTTGGAATCTGGTTCTACTTTTCACCATATAAATAATATTGTGTATAGTGGCTTAAAGGTATGTCCCAAGTTAGTTTTCACTATTTATTTTTAGCTCTTGGGGACTCAAGGAGAATATATATGTGTATATATTCTAGAATGTATAAGTATATAAGATTATAGAAAATTAAATATAAAATCATGAAAATAAATAAAAGAGTGGACAAATATTCTAAGTCCTAAGTAGATTGCATAATAACATCTCTATTGGAACATGGATTTCAACATTTTTCAGTTATATATGAAAGACAATGAACTTTCTTAACCGCTGACTAAAATGTTAACCACAAATTCTATCCTCTTACTCATTTTACATTTTTTTGTAACTTTTGTCATTATTCATATTATATTTGTTTATTTTCTTCTTCCACTGGAATAAAAGCTTCAATGATGCAGTTAGCTGTGTTTTGTGTTAAGTTCATGTGATATCCCCAGGAGCTAGAACAGTGACTAGTATATGGTAAACAGTATTTGTTGTTGCTTAACAACATTGTTGCACATTTTGAATGAGCATTCAAAATGCTCAACAAGGGGCGCCTGGGTGGCTCAGTGGGTTAAAGCCTCTGCCTTCAGCTCAGGTCATGATCCCAGGGTCCTGGGATTGAGCCCCACATTGGGCTCTCTGCTCTGCAGGGACCCTGCTTCCTCCTCACTCTCTCTCTCTGCCTGCCTCTCTGCCTACTTGTGATCTCTGTCTGTCAAATAAATAAATAAAATCTTAAAAAAAAATGCTCAACAATATTTGTTGAATGAATATTTGTTGAATGAATGAATAAATAAATGAACACTAATTCAAAAGATTAGTTGCTTTGAAACATGAGTCACCTTGATAACACATGCTTCTATACATTTTTATCTTCCACACTGCAAACAAGAATAAACTATATCTTACTGGGAAGAAATTTTTAGACATCTACTTAATAACTGCTTTTTAGATAGATTTCTCATCTGAACCAGTTTCCCCTAATCCAAGTCTCCTTCCACAGCAATTGCTTGGCTCCCCTCTTTCTCAATGGCTGGACTTCAAAGACATGACTCCGGTAGGTCCCGTTTTCTCTGCCTCACAAATCGGCCACTACATGGTTGGAAATTGGATAGGAAGATAATGAAGTGGATGAGAGAAAGTTACTGGAAACCCTTTGTTAGGAACCTGAAGCACTAAGAGAAATCTCCACATGTTTTACCTAGGTGTGTCAAATTGACCTATGGGATTCATAGTGGTGATAATAAGGACCGTTATTAATGACACTGGTCAACCATAGCTCCTGGTTTCTTTGTTTCAGAGACAAGTACACTACTCATGACTACAGAAAATGTGTCCCCTTATTGGAACACAAAAAATTCATAAACACACAAAACATTATTAATTTTCCAATGCTCTTATTAAACAGAGATGATATGGGAACTAAGGTTTACCTTGATGAATACTGACCTGAAAGTTTGTCTTTTTTTTTTTTTAATTAGTTTGTTTGTCTTGAGCATCATTCTCATTCCACATAGGAAATGCATACACTGAAAAACAGTGGTAAGAGAAAAATAATGAAACAGAATGAGGCAAACTGTGAACTTGTGTGCAAAGGCCAGAAGTTAAATATGTCTCAAATTTGACCATTTAGTCACAATCCCCACAAATATCTATTAAGCACCAACTTATGCAAAGTGCAAAGTAAAAAGAGTGAAGGAACATGATAGAAATCCTTATTTCAATTCCACAAACTTATTTTTTGTGAGCATCTAGAATGTTCCAGGCACTACAAAAAGCACTGAGGATTCAGATAACTACAATACTGAAATCTGGCATATGCCCCCCCCCATGCCAATTCTAGTTCCATATTACAAATCACTTCCATTTTCTTATTTAAATACTTTTACTTTTATATTTAAAAAACATTTTAGGCATGTAATTACCTACTATATTCCATATTGTGTTGATTAAGTATGTTAAATTCACATATACTGTAACAGTTGTTTTTTGTTTTTTTTTTAGGTTTTTTATTTATTTATTTGACAGACAGAGATCACAAATGGGCAGAGAGGCAGGCAGAGAGAGAGGGGGAAGCAGGCTCCCTGCTGAGCAGAGAGCCCGATGTGGGGCTAGATCCCAGGACCCTGGGATCATGACCTGAGCAGAAGGCAGAGGCTTTAACCCACTGAGCCCCAGGTGCCCCTGTAATAGTTTTGCTCTCACTATGAATACTTACATGTTGAGTATATAAACACAATGTAAACTTAAATCAATGTACATCTGAAAGAATCAGGTATTTTGTGAGATTTTATGCCTAGAACCACATTCTGATGTGAAAAATATTTTCAGTGAAGATGACAGGCATATATAATCTGAAAAAAAAAAGGGAATTCAAAGGGAAAATAGTAAAAGTGTCTGGAAGACATGCATGTTTTCAAAGTGTTTGGCTAAAAAAACAATACAATAGAGTTTAGGTTGCAGCTTAAAATAATAGTCACTACTGAGTGGGATGTATTTTGTGGCAAGAACTATGCTAGATGCATTAGATTCTCTACCTCTAATCCTGAAAACAATTCTGATGATTTGATGTTTTCTGATTTTATATATGATGAATTTAGTCTTAGGAAATTTAAGATTTGCTAGAAATCAGGTAAAACTAGAACAGCTGGGTTTCATTTCTCAAGATTTCCTCAAGACTTCAAAGCTCAGTCCTTTCCATTAAAGTATGCTGACTCACCATCCTCAATTGATTAGACTAATAAAAATTGACACTTAAAACCAAATTAGTTAGAAGTACCCTGTAAAAATCCTCTTAATAACAGTGGTCCCACCAAGCAAATATAATCTTACTGTCTAAATACTCCTGAAGTTTTTAGCATCTTTACCTTTTTATAAATTGTTTGTCTTATAGTCTTATTATTTACTTACCTGTTTTGGCTCTATTACTAAATTATATGGAATACTGACATCAAGTTTAAGCATATATTAGGCTAAAAAAAAATTAGAAGCCTGTGTAAATCTTTATCCCCTAGACAACTCAGCATATCAAAAGGATATTTACATATTAGCTTATCATAGCAAAACTCAATACTGATTATGTAATATTAAAACACTTCTTTTTTCCAAGATGCCTGGATGGCAAAGCTGCCTTCGCTTCACCTTTCTTAGTGACATTATATATATATATATATAAATAGAGAGAGAGAGAGAGAGAGAGATCTACATATCTATCTATCTAACATCTATCTATATCTATCATCTATCATCTATCTATATATCTCCTCAAATAGGAAGGAACATTCTTAGCTGGTTGTACCTATAGGTATACAAATCCCCTAGAATACAGACAGTCTCCCTCTGGTTGGCAGAACCCTCCTTCCCAAAGATGTCTACATCATCATCCCTGGACCTTGTGATTGTTATGTTACCTGGTAAAGCTGAATTAATATTGTAGATAGAATAAAGATTGCTAACCAGCTGATTTTGAGAAGTGAATTCTGTACTATCCATGTAGATCCAATGTAATTGCAAGAGGGATTCAGAGAGAGCAGAGACTAGAAGCTGGAAAGGCAGGAAAAAAGATGGATTCTCCCCTGGAGTCTCCAAAAAAGAATGTAGCTCTTCTAAGATTTTTTTTTTTTTTTTTTAAGCCCAGTGAGACCTTGTTTTGGATTTCTGAACATAGAAAAGGAAGATGATAAACTTGTGTTGTTTTAAGCCACTACATTTATGGTAATTTATTACAGCAGCCATAGAAAATCAGTACTCCTCCCTTGACTGCTGTTCCTTCTAGGCCAACAGTAATTTTGGTTGATGTCAGCATATAAGGATGTGTCAGATTCAGACTTCCTTTATTATAATTTTTGTTAGTTCTTGGCAATTGGTCATTTCTTTATTGGAAGACCAGGAAAGAGACATTTTCCCACAGCCAAGTTCTGACCTTGTGCTATAAACATAGGTCATAGGTACAGATCTTGATTATATGCTTTGAGAGGCTTCATTCTTCCTGTCCATCTTGAACATACTTTATTGAAAGAATGAGTTACTGAATGAATAAGCATAAAAGCAACCTAACATTTATCTTCCTACTAGTATATGTGTGAATTTTTCTTCCCAGGACAAAGAGTTAATCCTGATTTCTTCCAGTGGAACAAAAATAATTTGTTTAGCAATATACAGATTTAAATTACTTGAACCCTAAATTACTCATGTTTTCTAATTCTTAGAGGAGGGTAAAAATAAGAACACCAGAACAAGTTCTCTATCCACATCAGAACACGTTCTCCATCCAAACAACATTTGGAAGTTACAGTGCAAATTTCAACTCCTGCATCTAATATCCCACATCCACAAATTATATTTTCAAAAATCAGTATTTATTTTATATTCCAGAAACAGATAGTGTTATATGGCAAAAGAGAGAGGAGTGGGGGTGGAAAAGGGAGTGGATTGAGAAAGAAAGAAAAAGAATACATGCGAGTTTTAGCTGGACATTCTTCAGCTTGTGTAATGGCTAGGAATGTGTAAAGGAAAATTTAATTTAACTTATGCCCATTTGGAAAAAAATACTACAATCTACATTTTCATCTTTATAAAATATTTTCATATTCTTGGGAAGACATGGCAGGTGAGACACACATGCTTCCTTTGGAAATTCAGGGAGGCACCTCTTGTGTTCCATTACCCTTCATTTCCATTCTCTTTTGAAGCTGAAGCAGCTGTGCTTTGACAATATTTTATCTGCTTTTTGTGTTGGCCTCCTGTCTCCTCCACTAAATACGGTGGAAATGTTGGCCTCTCATCTTTCCCACTAAAAATACTATTTGTTGCAGGAAAAAAGTTTAATTATTCATTTCTTCTTTACTTTGTTTTTCGGAACAGACATATATATTTCAACTTTCTCCTTTGAGTTATGAAGAGATATGAAGATAAGAGATGAAAGCAATGACTTCAGAATACAATAGCACCTATTGCTTACATTAATCATCTGAGTCTTCCCTCCAGAATGGTAGTTCTCTACAGAAAGAATCTGGATGTTGGAAAGCTGGCATCTAACCCAGAGCTGCAGTTCTTTTCTTTTCTTTTTTATTAACATATAATGTATTATTTCCTTCAGGGGTAAAGGTCTGTGAACCATCAGTTTTAACACGGTTCACAGCACTCACCATAGCACATATGCTCCCCAATGTCCAGAATCCAGCCGCCTCCTCCCCACTTCTACCAGCAACCTTCAGTTCCTTCCCTGAAATTAAGAGTCTCTTATGGTTTGTCGCCTTCCCCAGTCCCATCTTGTTTCATTTTTTTCCCTCCCTGCCCCCCACAACCCACCACCCTGCCTCTCAAATTCCTCATATAAGAGAGATAATTGTTTTTCTCTGATTGATTTATTTTGCTTAGCATAATACCCTCTAGTTCCATCCACGTCATTGCAAATGGCAAGATTTCATTTTATGATGGCTACATTATATATATATATATCACATCTTCTTTATCCATTCATCAGTTGATGGATATCTAGGTTCTTTCCATAGTTTGGCTATTGTGGATACAGCTGCTCTAAACGTTATAAACATTTGGGTGCACATGCCCATTTGGATCACCACATTTGTATCCTTAGGGTAAATACCCAGTAGTGTAATTGCTGGGTCATAGGGTAGCTCTATTTTCAACTTTTTGAGGAGCCTCCATACTGTTTTCCAGAGTGGCTGCACCAGCTTGCACTCCCACCAACAATGTAGGAGGGTTTCCCTTCCTCCACATCCTCGCCAACGTTTCCCAACTTGTTAATTTTAGTCATTCTGACTGGTGTGAGGTGGTATCTCATGTGGTTTTGATTTGTATTTCCCTGATGCCCAATGATGTTGAGCACTCTTTCATGTGTCTGTTGGCCATTTGGATGTCTTCTTTGCAGAAATGTCTGTTCGTGCCTTCTGCCCATTTCTTGATTGGATTATTTGTTCTTTGGGTGTTGAGTTTGATAAGTTCTTTATAGATTTTGGATACTAGCCCTTTATCTGATATGTCATTTGCAAATATCTCCTCCCATTCTGTCAGTTGTTTTTTTGTTTTGTTGACTATTTCCTTACTGTGCAAAAGCTTTTTATATTGAAGTCCCAAAAGTTCATTTTTGCCCTTGCTTCCCTTGCCTTTGGTGATGTTTCTAGGAAGAAGTTGCTGCAGCTGAGGTTGAAGATTTTGCTGCCTGTGTTCTCCTCAAGGATTTTGCTGGATTCCTGTCTCACACTGAGGTCTTTCATCCACTTTGAGTCTATTTTTGTGTGTGACGTAAGGAAATGGTCCAGTTTCATTCTTCTGCATGTGGCTGTTCAATTTTCCCAACAACATTTGTTGAAGAGATTGTCTTTTTTCCATTGGACATTCTTTCATGCTTTGTTGAAGGGTAGTTGACCATAGAGTTGAGGGACTATTTCTGGGCTCTCTAATCTGTTCCATTGATCTAGCTGTCTGTTTTTGTGCCAGTACCATACTGTCTTATGATTATAGCTTTGTAATAGAGCTTGAAGTCTGGAATTGTGATGCCACCAACTTTGGTTTTCTTTTTCAACACTACTCTGGCTTTTGGGGGTCTTTTCTGATTCTGTATAAACTGTAGGATTATTTGTCCATTTCTTTTTATCACACCTGGTGTGTGGCTCATTTTCCCTGTATTGTTCTGTGAGTATAAGCTTCAATTACCTCCTGGGGGTCTATGAATAAGACATGCAGATAAGCTAGAGAGTAAATGTGGGCCAAAATACCTGCTTTATTAATGACCAATCAACATCCTATTGTTCCCTCATTATCTCATTCTATTCATTATTATTTAGCGAATAATTCAATTGTGGTAGATATAATAACAATTTTTTGGAGTCAGGTATGGTAAGTTTTATGAAAAATTAATAAAGCAGATTAAGGAGAATAGAGAGTGATGGGAGAAGAAAAGCTATGCTTCTACTGAGCAATCCAAGGTTTCTTTGTTATCTTCTGAACAGAGAAGTAAAGAATGTGAATACCTTGGTAATGGCTATTGAGACAGTGGAAAGAGATTTTGCTTGTTGGTGGCCAAGCAAGGAATGAGAGAGTAGGGGGAAATCATAAGTAATAGTCTTAGAGAGAAGAGAAGACCTAATTAGTAACATCCTAAAAGGAGAGGTCTTGGGTAAAAGCTGGACTGGAATGAGGCCTTCTACTTCTCTAGACCAAAACCTGAGATTTATACACTTACATGTTCCCTTGGAGTCTAATCACCTGAGAACAATGATTAGAACCCCAGGTATTTGGCTCATCTTAATGAATCATGGGCAGAGAGTGACATGTGAAGTAGCAAAGACAATAGGGCACCAGAGAAACCTGGTTCTGCCTATTAGAAATGTGGCCCAGTGACTACTAAGCTTTGATCAGCCATTCTTTCACTTTTGGGAAGAAGTAAGTAAATGGGTGAAGATAGAGAGATCAGGTGTGTATGCTTCAACCCTTAATTATCCCATGATGGATAGAACTGTGTGGAAATCTACTCAGTGAATACTGAGTCTAGGAATAAAAATATGTCCTGTTAAAATTTATTATTAGCTAATAATGATGCAGCTCATCATTTTGAAAGTCCTCTGATATATGGGAGATACTGTGGTATAAACCTTCTAAATACTATTTTTAAGTGATTTGCCAGAGATACTTTTTTTTTAAATTTGCTTTAGTCTGTCCATAAGAAGACTGCTGAACAGTCATTAATTGCAAAATATTTACATAATATAGCCTATTTTTATGATTTCAGACAAAAATGTGATAGTTTATTTACTGTTACTATATTAGGATGTTTTAAAAAATTAATTTTCTATAAATCTGATGAAAATAAACTCAGGCAGAAGATGATGTCTTAAAGGAAATCAATACTAAGTCAATATTTTTCTTACCTATTTTTTACTCTCTATTGAATATAAATTAATACAGTGATTTTAACCTCCATATGTTTAATAATAAGAACTCAACCCCATAGATGAACTAATCTTTTAATAAAGTAAGATATGGCATGGAAGCATGACACCTCTTTACATAAACTCCAACCCAGTTTTTTCAACAGACGCTGATGGTTTGAGATGAATTGCAAATGTAATTATAAGTTTTTTTGTTTTGATCATAGAAAAAAAAAGATGCTTATGAATGAGTCATAGAAATGATGGGAGAGGTTAATTCTTTTGTTTTTCTCCCCAATAAAAGTAAGTTAGCTTGTTTTTCCTGTTTATTGAGAAGAATCACTTGTTAATAAGTTCACACCAAATAGTTGAATATAGGAAAAAACTGCTTATAATAATACCATGCTCCAGGTGCTTGGGTGGCTTGGTAAAGCATTTGCCTTTGGCTTATGTCATGATCCTGGGGTCCTGGGATGGAGCCCAGCATCTGGTTCCCTGTTCAGTGGGGAGATTGCTTCTTCCTCTTTCTCTGTCCTACCCCCCTCACCCACCGCCCCACTCGTGCTCTCTCAAATAAATAAAATCTTAAAAAATAATAATACCATACTAAAAAATAATAATTGTTAATGGTTCTGTGTATATTCTTCCAAATGTTTTTTTACTGTCACATATGGCTTTTTAGAAAAATAAAATAATAATGTACATATTGCTTTGAATACCTTTCCCCCCTCAAAACACTATACTGTGGTTCTATTTCCATGTCAAAAAATATACTTCTATTCCATCTCTATAAATTGCTTTATTCCTATAGTGGACATTCCAAATATATATGCATATGATAAATAAAATATAACATATTTTATAGATGTATCTATTTAACATATATATGCTAAATATAGTTGACATATTCTAAAATGTGGAAATTCCTTATTTTATTCAACATATTATTATAAATAACATTGTGGTGAACAGCCGTGCATGGTGATTTTTGCAGACTTTTGGGGGGCAGTGTAGATGAAGAAAATTATTACAAAGAAAATTTATCATATTTTATAATTTGGGGCACATATTGCTAAATTTTTCTGCAGAAAATTTATATGATGTTTTCCCACTATTAATGTATAAGACTGCTTATTACAACAAGACTGTTTACACTAGAAAATATTGTTACTTTCTTCATTATACAATAAAGACAAATAAATGTCTTCTGTAAAATAACTGGGATTAGAAATAAATCTTTCTTAAAATTAGACTTTATTAATGTTTTGATTATAAAAACAAGTTCTTGGGGCACCTGGGTGGCTCAGTGGGTTAAAGCCTCTGCCTTCAGCTCAGGTCATGATCCCAGGGTCCTGGGATCGAGCCCCACTTCGGGCTCTTTGTTCTGCAGGGAGCCTGCTTCCCTTCCTTTCTCTCTGCCTGCCTTTCTGCCTACTTGTGATCTCTGTCTGTCAAATAAAAATTAAAAAAAAAAAAAAAGGTATAAGGTGTATCCTTTGTCATAAAAACAAGTTCTTATTTTATTTTATACATTTAGTCAGGAGTGAAGCTAAACTTCTTCATATTGTTAATGTCTTTTTAAAATTTTCTACTTGTATCCTTTACCTATTTTTAAAAGGATTTTTCATATTTTCTTATTTATTAGTATTTTTATATTTTATGAACATTCACTATGTTAAGATCTCTTTTTACATTTTTACTACTTGACTGTCATTTTTGTTAAATTTTCATTCTGCATCTGAAATACACAAATTTATGATAACTCTTTTTCATTACATCTGCCTATGTTGAGATCATATGTTGTTTGTTTGCCATGTTTTACTGTGGATGAATCTCATCAAACAACTAAGGATTTCAATTGTTCTTGTAAGTTTTCTGATTTCATGGAGAAATGATTCAGTTACAAGGAATTCTGTAGGTAATTTGTATTTGGCTTACAAATGTGTTCCCTCAAAAAAGAAAAAAGAATACCCAATTTTCTGAATCCTATTATTCATTAAATTTCTGATCTATTTCTTTCATCAGTTAATTATCAAATGTCTCCAACATGCCATCTACACTCTCTGGAGTCCAATGTCTGTTCCTATTTCAGGCTACGGTGACCTACTAGGTGAAGAATTTCTGGGCCTTAGCTGTTTTTATCCCACTTGAGCACTCTTCCATGTAAAACTGTATTTTATAGTTGCCCCCCAACCCCGGCAGTATATCCCTTTTAGAATTTTCTTTTGAAGACTCCTACACAGTCTCCTTCAATGACTTCTGTTTGTCCTCACTCTATTAAGTTATGCTTTCAACCCCCAGCTTGTCTCTTGTAACAGGACCATCTTAAATGACAGCCTAGGCTCATGTGTGATCCACTACTACCTTTGCGTACTTGATTCTTGGATCTGTAACCTTGACCTTTGACTTGGAACTTGTTTGGAGGCCTAATTAATGTTGACTACAATTAATGAGTGAATAAATGAAAAGGGTAATAACACACACTTTGGGATTAGAACATTTGTGGTTGGTAGTGTTACGGCATTTATTCAACTGCTATTTACTAAGCATTTACTGTTACCGAGGCTATGGTGATAAATTGTTAATACATGAGTCCTAGGAAAAATCACTTCCCTGGATTTTAAAATAAGATTTATAATGCTTTCTTACATTCAGGGTTTTTTGAGCCTCAAAATATATAATGCATATTAAAGTAATTTGCTTAATTACATATAATGTTATTGTTAAGAGAAAAAAAAAGGTAGAAAAGTTTACAACTTTTCCAAATAATTTGAGGAAAAAAAGTAAAGTTTGGAATGAAGGATTCAAAGCTGAAAGTTATCAAGAAACCCATCTATTAAAATAGCCAGGGTGACATTCAAGCTAGAGAGAAGGATCTATTAAGGTATACAACTATATTGCCTTTAGACAGACTATTGGAATGTCTATAATATAACGTGCTGTGAATTTAAGACCAGATAAAATAGAATTCTGTTGTGTAGTCTGAGAATGGTCTTATATGAAAAAACATATATCATTTGGTAAAATCCTCATAATAAAATAAAGGTCACCAGGAAGAATGAAATTCCCTTGATTGCAAAGTTAGAACCTGACTTTCAGCCACTCAGTTCAGAACCTGTCATTATGCACACACACCTAGACATTTTGTCTGAAATGGAAGTAGAGAGGGGAGAAATTGCTGTACCAGTAACCATATAGTAGGGGTAACCATAACACTTCCTCTGAATTTTACACATTAAAGATGAATCAAATCAGGAAAACTTTATGAGTCTTACACGTGTGTTTCATACTCAAATTGACTAGAAAGAGAAAAAAGAATTCCCAGTGTCTTCAACCCCTTGCACAGTGCAGCTTTGGACTCCCATTCTGGCTTTTGGAAAGACTTTCCCTAAATTTCTCCACACATGGACAAGAATACTCCTTCTTTTGCTAATCTCTATTCTTGGCAACAAGGTGGAGAAAGTCAGAGAACATCAAAGAACATCAGAGACAGACAGTATGTGATTCCTGTCTTTTGTTGAATTTTTAGTTTTAATTAATCTTATCACCACTAAAGATGCACTCTCTTTAAAAAACAAGGAAATATTTACTGTTCTGATTACAAAAAGAATAAACATTAATGATGAAAAATATTGAAAGTTACAGAAATTTTAAAGAAACAAGATGAACTCATTAATGGAGAGATCGTTCTAAAAATTTTGATCCCTTATTATTTTACATTTTTTTCTGGTTTAATAATATGATGTAAACATTTCATTTGTAGTAATTTATTCATTTGTAATAAAACAATTCATTTTGTATTACCTTTGAATACTTGTTTTAAATACTTAAAGTATTCTTAATACTGTATGATAGCCTATCCTTGAATGCATTTCAATTTCTTAGATTGAACTATATGAAATTGTTGTGTATCTGAAAGCTGAATATCAGTAATTACATATCACAAACCTAATATATACCTAGTTTTTAAAGACTGGTTATTGAAGTTGTTTCTAATGTTTAAATATTATATATTTTACTTTTTTGTGTTATTGGGAAGTTAATCGATGAAATAGCAGTAAGAAGTAACTATGTAAAACTTATAGGATGCTATTATGTATTTTTATTTTATTGGCATTTTATTAGTCTTGAGGTGTTAGATTAAAAATGGAATATTTAATAATATATATTTTAGTATAATCAAATATAAAGTAATATATAATCATAGAAAATAACTGAAATTTAACTGTATGGAATTTATCTTTCATCACTGAGTGAGATTTATGTATCTTATGTATAATTTGTTGGGCTTTCAAGGGTTCTATGAAGATAAATTCTGTTTATATTTGGACAAATTGCTCTGAAAACATATTTCTGCTTTAAAACTATCCCTGGTTTCACAGAATTGTATCATTTAATAAAATTTTATTTTAAATTTAGGTTTGATTCTGCAGATGCTATGAGACACCTGTATACAGGAAAACGATATAGGAAAAGAAAAGACAATTAACCCTTATCAATTTCTTATTATGTGCCAGATCTTTCTCTGTACTTGTTTATCAAGTGATTTAATAACCTCATGATCACATGCTGATTGATAGGGCATAGGATTGCCATATTTAAGAAAAACAGAAAACAGTACAAGATGTCAAATTTAAATTTCAAAGAGAAAACAAATATCTTTTTGTTAGTATGAACATGCCGCATGTAGTATTGGAGATATAATTGTACCAAGAGTATGCTTCCTTTTTCTGAAATTTAACCAGGCTTACTCTTTTTTGTATGGCTACTTAAATAGAAGAAAGTTCAACAGTTTAACCGATATTTCCATGTGGCAATGTGAACCAAGGTCAGCCAGATCTTCTAATTTTTCAGTAGAATCAGAGGATTCATATTCCAACATGATTTTTCCTAATTTTCATATGTCCCCAAATAATTAAAAAACATTTAAAAATACAGTTTAAAGTGAATAAAACATGTCCACTGGCCACGTCTGGCCTGTGGACCACCTGTTGGTGGTTGCTGATACATGATATAACAATAGGGCAGTGTTCCTCACATTTCAAAGCATACAAGAGTTATCTGAAGATTTTGTTAAATGCAGATTCTAATTTACTAAGTCCGAGGAGTAGCCTGGAATTCTGTATTACTAACAAACTTCCAGGTGAAACCAGTAGTTGCCTGCTGCTGACCATATTTTGAGTATTAAGAAATGCATGACTGGAAAGTAAAGGAAGGAACAAAGAAAGAAAATGGAAAAATAGGACAATACCAACATAGTAAAAGGGGACTCTTGAAAGAGTTGGAAGAGGTAAGGCAAAATTTTTCATTCATCTATTCTCGTTCTTCAACTCAAAAAGCTAATCCCTTAACATTAAGAATAAAATCAAAACAAATACAAATAACTGATATCTGCTTCACTTATTGTATAAAACACTTTAATAAGATGATATTAATTCTTTGGAAGAAACTAAGAAAAAAAGAAAAATCAGCAACTAACACCACGATAATGAGGTGTCAACTATATGCACAGAAATGCATGAACACACATCTGTATATGTAAATATATAGATATATTTTCACAGACTCCCACCACCTTGTGATTCACCTGCCTCTTGGGGAATACATTAAGGTGGATAGCCAGAGATAAACATGAAGTTAGAATTTTAACTGCCTCTGTTGATTGACTGCCCCAATCATGAAAGCACAAATAACCACTATGCCTGTCAGAGTCAGCTATTGGTCACTGAGAAAGGCAAAGATGAGACCAGGGTAATGAAAGAAAGTAGGTAATGGGAAATGCAGAAAGGCAAAGAAATGTCCAGTGTAACTATCTACTGGGGATTAAAGCATCTCTTTATCTTCTTTTTGAGAAAGGAGGAGGTAGAATTAAGAGAGGTGAAGAGAGATGGAGAAAAATGAAAGAGAAAAGAAATTTTAAACATGCTACACAAAAATGAGGTTTTAGATTGTAGGGAATTGTATAAGGCATTTTATTTCCTAGAATTTAGTATGCCCCTCCAACCTGGACAGGTGTTCGGGAGCTTACTGTGAATGTTGAGAATTCAACATGGGGACCAACATACACAGCAGTGGGAACCTTCATCAAATCAATGAAATAATTACACCCATGCAGTTAAAAACCCTGCTAATTCCAAATAGATATTTTGAGAAGGATTATTCCATATGGTCGTGCTTAAAGTTACATAATTTTTTCTTGGCTTAAAATGGTCCCACTTAGAAAGTTGAAATTGATTTTTTTTCTATTAAAAGAAGCATTTTTAATCCATGTAAACAGTTTGCTAGCAATTTGCCTTTCGAAAATATCAGTTCAAAATAAGGATGAGTTTTGTAAGGCCAATACCTACTGAAATTGTAACAGTACATGTTAATGACTATTACCATTAAGAAATAGGAAAATCACGACTACTAAGAAAAAAAATCACATAAGTATTACCTTTATCCAGGGTTGTCTAATCCAGAAGTTATATAGTTATCTGTATGTATATGTGTGTGTGTGTGTGTATGTGTGTATACACCTTTCATTTACTGTGGATTATAAACTTTGATTTATTCTAACGTGATTTTTTTTTTCTTTTGTACTATAAATTCTGGAATAAAGTGAAGCTTAATTTGCTTAAGCCAGTGGTTCTCAAAGTGTGGTTGGGCATAACAGCGTAATATAACAGGCATAACTTGGGAAGTTTTTATAAATGCAAATTACTGGGCTCCATCCCAGACTTATATAAAGAGAAACTCTTTGGTGTGGAATCAAGAAATGTCTATTTAAATGCCTCCAGGGCATTCTCATGTTCACTAAAGTTTGAGAACCAAAGGCTCACACAATGACTGCATCTTTTTTAAAGATTTTTTTCCTTCAGCATGTTTCCAAAAACCCCTAACCTTGAGAATTCCCTAGGGCCAGAAGTGACTTGTACCATCTCGGGTGAGCTGATAACTTAGGTAAACTTTCTACAGTTGCGAAGTAATTTTGAATACTGCAACTTTTAGTAGCATTCCTAAATAGGAGTGTCCCTACTTCATGCTCCCAAATATGGGTTGTGGAAACAAAATTGTCTTGTGTAAATTTGTAGTTTTTTTAAAAAAGTAAAACTGATTTAAGGTTTAGGAACATTTTGTATGCAGAATTTGTTTATAAATAGCAACTCAAAAATGTCTGTATGCATTATATAAAATATAAACTGGTTACACTAGTACTTCATTGAAACTATGGTTATTGTAATTTGTACTGTTATAAATCTGATCCTTGAATTACATTCAGAACTATCACACAATAAGTGAATTGAGTCAGAATTTTGCAGTATCTTGATTACCTATAGTTAAGGAATGGACTGGTTTATTTAAGATTGGCTTTAGGAGAATTAACTCACCAAATTGGGATTAGCACTCAGCATTACTCTAATGACCAATGCCCACCCACTACAAAAGTGAATCTTCCAGGGGCATCTGGGTAGCTCAGTGGGTTAAGCCTCTGCCTTCGGCTCAGGTCATGATCCTAGGGTCCTGGGATGGAGCCCTGCATCTGGCTCTCTGCTCAGCAGGGAGTCTGCTTCTTCCCTCACCCCACCCACCTGCCTCTTTGCCTACTTGTGATCTCTGTCTGTCAAATAATAAATAAAATCTTAAAAAAAAAAAAAAAGTGGAACTCCCATAGTTGGTAACAGAATGCAGTTGGTAAAGTATCTCTGGTTATGTATATAAGGCAAGAAAATATCACTGGAATAAGGTTATGCAAAAAGGCAAATGTTAGTGACTTAGAAAAATGCATCTGGCTTCTTCTCAAAATGTGTAATTAGAGTCTCTTAGAGAAAAATCTGAAGAGGTTTCATACTACAAATACATGCACATTTCCCCCCTTGTTTGATCTCACTATTAGGTAATTAGGCCAAGGGTATTAAATTTTGCTCTACTTACTTTTTTTTTTTTTAAGTTTATTTATTTTAGTAATCTCTACACCCCAGGTGGGGCTCAAACTCGTGACCCCAAGATCGAGAGTCACATGCTCTTCCAGCTGAGCCGGCCAGACATGACTGCTTGTTGTTACTTTAAACACATCTTTCTCACCTGGCATGAGTGCGTGTAGAGATGATTAAAATTTTCCTGGGGATGTTCCAATTGCTTGCAATCCCGTCAAGAAAGGACACTGTTTTGATAGATACACATTTAATATTTATTCAAAATCACACAATTATTTAAATTTGGTGCATGGCATTATTTAGAATTATAGTATTTACTAATTTGATGTAAAACTTACATAAGATTTACAATATTCACATTGTGGCATGTATTACATTTATGCTAATAAACTCATTATGAATTGCTGATGCAGACAACAAAAATGTATTCAGTAAGAGTACTTCAGAATATATTTTTGTTAATTAGGATAGAATCATTTATTAAATTTCTATTATTTTTCAAACAATTTGGTGTAATTTAGAAATTAATTGAATGTGACAATAACCTTAAGAGCGTTGTTCATCAACAACTACAGTTCTGACACTGCTCCATAAGGCCACATTCTTGTTTGTTTTATTTAGTGAGATTGGGAGGTACAGACCTGTCAGTTAATTAAACTTGTGACAGAAATATGAAATATTATACCTGTTAAGTTATTGCCAATTATTATTTAATAGTAGAAATAATAAAGCAAGAATTAGATTATGGTTATTGATATAATTAAATGTTATAAATTAATCAACGTCATTAATTACACTAGTCTCTCAGACGTCAAGTGTGAAGCATTTTATGAAATAGGCATCTCACATATTCCAGTATGTGTTAGATCAAGAGTATATGTTTAAACTAGTGGTCAAAAAGTTGAAGTTGTTAAAAGCCAAATTTTGTAGGGGATGTTGCATAAATGGGCTTCAGAGCAAAGTCCTTAGAATTGTAGAGTATCTAGCCCCCAGGAATTATGAAAACCTTAAAATACCACACTATTACCACCACTCTTTAGCAAATTGTTGTATAGTGATGGATATATAAGTAAGATGAACCATCAGTATTTAAGGATGAAAGTGAAAATGGTGAGGAAATATTAAAAATACTGGGCATAAAGTACTGCATGGAATTCACCCTGACTTTAAAATCAGCCCCAGATAAATATGTTAATGGATAAGAAATACTACAGCAACCTTTCATCTAGCCAAATAATGAGATTGCTGTTCAAAATAAAGTAAACCCACGGACAATTTCTAAACTTCGTCTTTCTCTAAGCCTAAGATTTTTCTTCCTGGAACTTAAGTAACTTTGGAAAATAAAATATCCTTGTGAAAAAAAAAATTAAAATAATTTTCTTTTCTTTCAGCACGAACATGTTCCCAGACCCTGGGTAAATTTCTCTAGAGCTAGAATCACTTGGACTTAACCATGTAGGTTCAGCCCTGTCCCATTGCACTGACTGCCCTGATTCTTGTGTTTTGTTTTGTTTTTTTCATTTTTGTAGTATTTAATTTTTTTTCTTCCAAGATATTATTTAAATTCAAAGTGGTTAACCTATAGGGTAGTATTAGTTTCAGGAGTAGAATTTGGTGATTCATCACTTTCATGTAATACCCAGTGCTCATCACACTAAGTACCCTCCGTAATGTCCATCACCCATTTAGCCTATCCCTTCATCCACCTCCCCTCTAGCAACCCTCAGTATGTTTTTTATTGTCAAGAATCTTTTATGGTTTGCCTCTCTGTTTTTTTTTTTTAAGATTTTATTTATTTACTTGACAGAAATCACAAGTAGGCAGAGAGGCAGGCGATGTTGGGGGGGATGGGAAGCAGGCTCCCTGCTGAGCAGAGAGCCTGATGTGGGGCTCGATCCCAGGACCTTGAGATCATGACCTGAGCTGAAGGGAAAAGCTTTAACCCACTGAGCCACCCAGGCACCCCTCTATCTGTTTTTATCTTATTTTATTTTTCTTTCCCTTCCCCTATGTTCATCTTTGTTTCTTAAATTCCACATATGAGTAAAATTGTATGGTATTTTTCTTTCTCTGACTGACTTATTTCAGTTACCATAATTCTCTCTAGCTCCAACCACATCACTGCAAATGGCAAGATTTCATTTCATCTTGATGGCTGAGTAATATTCCATCACACACACACACACACACACACACACATACCATTTTTATGTTTTATCCATTGTTTTATCCAATGCTTTATCCATTAATCATTCGACGGACATTGGGCTCTTTTCATAATTTGGCTTTTGTTGATAATGCTGTTATAAACATCAGGGTGCATGAGTCCCTTTGAATCCGTATGTTTGTATCCTTTGGATAAATATGTAGTAGTGCAGTTGCTGGGTCACAGAGTAGCTCTATTTAAAACTTTCTGAAGAACCTCCATAATATTTCCCAGAGTGGCTACACCAGTTTGCACCATTCCCATCAACAGTGTTAAAGGATTCCCCTTTCTTCACATCCTCTCCAACAACTGTTGTTTCCTGACTTGTTAATTTTAGCCACTCTGACAGGTGTGAGGTGATATCTCATTGTGGTTTTGGTTTGATTTGTATTTCCCTGATGATGAGTGATGTTGATCATTTTATTCTTGTGTCTGTTTGCCATTGTCTTCTTTGGCGAACTGTCTGTTCATGTCTTCTGCCCATTTCTTAACTGGATTATTTATTTTGGGGTGTTGAGTTTGATAAGTTCTTTATGGAATTTGGATACTAACCCTCTGTCTGATATATCATTTCCTAATGCTTTTTCCCATTCAGTAAGCTGCCTTTTAGTTTTGTTGTTTGTTTCCTTCACTATTCAGAAGCTTTTTATCTTGATGAAGTCCCAATAGTTCATTTTTGCTTTTGTTTTTCTTGCCTCTGGAGACATGACTAGTAAGAAGGTCTACAGGCAAGGTCAGATAGATTACTGACTGTATTCTCCCTTAGGATTTTGATGGTTTCCTGTCTCACATTTAGGTCTTATGTGAGTTTGAATGTACTTTTGTCTATGGTGTCAGAAAGTGATCCAGTTTCATTGTTATGCATATTGCTGTTCAATTTTCCCTACACCATTTGTTCCTGAGGGTTTTGAAGGGGTGGGGGGTGGGTGGGAGGTTGGGGGAGCCAGGTGGTAGGTAATATGGAGGGCATGTATTGCATGGAGCACTGGATGTGGTGCAAAAACAATTAATTCTGTTATGCTGAAAAGAAATTAAGAAAATAATAATTAAAAAAACTGCTGTGAACATTCATGTATAAGTCTTTGGGAGACACACATCATTTGAGTGTTTTTTTTTTTTTAACATCACTGTTATGTGGTTATATTCTGAATTCACACACACACAAATGGATTAATGATTTAAATGAAGTTAAATGATAGTGAGGAAAGTAACAAATACTATAATTCAGGGACACCTGGGTGGCTCAGTCGGTTAAGCTGCTGCCTTCGGCTCAGGTCATGATCCTAGGGTCCTGGAAACGAGTCCCACATAGAGCTCCTTGCTCAGCTGGGAGCCTACTTCTCTCTCTGCCTCTGCCTGCCACTCTGCCTGCTTGTGCGCTCTCTCTCTCCCTGACAAATAAATAAATAAAATCTTAAAAAAAAAAAAAAAGAAAGAAAAGAAAAGACTGTCCTTCTCATTCCTTGTCTCAGATTAGCTGACCATAGAGGGTCCATTTCTGGGTTCTCTATTCTATGCCATTAATCTGAGTCTGTTTTTCATGCCAGTGCCATACTGTCTTGATGATTTTAGCTTTGTAATACAGCTTAAAGTCCAGAATTGTGATGCTTCCAGCTTAGGTTTTCTTTTTCAACAATAACTTTGGCTATTCAGGGTCTTTTCTGGTTCCATACAAATTTTAGAAATGTTTGCTCTAGCTCCTTGAAAGATGCAGGTGTTATTTTGAAAGGGATTGCATTGAATGTGTAGATTGTTTAGGGTATTATAGACATTTTAACAATATTTGTTCTTCCAATCCATGAATATGGAATATTTTTCCATTTCTTTGTGTCTTCTTCAATTTCTTTTGTAAGTGTTGTATCGTTTTCAGAATACAGATCTTTTACCTCTTTGGTTAGGTTTATTCCTAGGTATCTTATGGGATTTAGAGCAATTGTGAATGGGACCGATTCCTTGAGTTCTCTTTCTGCTGCTTCATTATTGAAGTAGAGAAATGCAACAGATTTCTGTACACTGATTTTATATCCTGTGACATTGCTGAATTCCTGTCTCAGTTCTACCAATTTTTGTTGGAGTTTTTGGGTTTTCTACATAAAGTATTATGTCATCTGGGAAAATGAAAGTTTGATTTCTTCCTAGCTGAATTGGATGCTTTTTATTTCTTTTTGTTGTCTGATTGCTGAGGTTAGGACTTCCAGTACTATGTTAAACAAGAGTGGTTAGAGAGAACATCCCCATCATGGTCCTGAACCTTGGGAAAAGCTCTCAGATTTTTTCCATAGACGATTATAATAGCTGTGGGTCTGTTGTATATGGCCTTTTAGTGTTGTAGTATGTTCCTTCTATCCCTACGTTCCGTTCTTTCTATCAAGAAAGGATGCTGTATTTTGTCAAATGCTTTTTCTGCATCTATTGAGAGGTTCATATGATTCTTATCCTTCCTTCTATTAATGTGGTATATCATGTTGATTGATTTGTGGATATTGAACCACCCTGTCAGCCCAGAAATAAATCCCACTTGATCATGGTGAATAATCCTTTTAATATGCTATTGGATTCGATTAGCTTGTATCTTGAAAATTTTTGCATCCATATTCATAAGGGATATTGGTCTGTAATTCTTTTTAGTGGAGTGTTTAGTTTTGGAATCAAGGTAATGCTGGCCTCATGGAATGAATTTGGAAGGTTTTTGTTTTTTTTTTCCCATTCTTATTTTTTTCTGGGAAAGTTTCCAAAGATCAGGTATTAATTCTTCTTTAATTGTTTGGTAGAAATCCCCTGGGAAGCCATCCAGCTCTAGACTCTTGTTTGTTGGGATGTTTTTGATTATGGATTCAATTTTTTGCTAGATATGGGTATGTTCAAATTTTCTATTTCTTCCTGTTTCAGTTTTGGAAGTTTACATGTTTGTAGGATTTTTTTTTTATTTTATTTTTTATAAACATATAATATATTTTTATCCCCAGGGGTACAGGTCTGTGAATCGCCAGGTTTACACACTTCACAGCATTCATCATAGCACATACCCTCCCCAATGTCCATAATCCCACCCCCCAACACCCCTCCCCTCATTAACCCACAGTTTGTTTTGTGAGATAAGAGTCACTTATGGATTGTCTCCCTCCCAGTCCCATCTTGTTTAATTTACTCTTCTCCTACCCCCTTAACCCCCCATGTTGCATCTCCTATCCCTCATATCAGGGAGATCATATGATAGTTGTCTTTCTCCGATTGACTTATTTCGCTAAGCATGATACCCTCTAGTTCCATCCACGTCGTCGCAAATGGCAAGATTTCATTTTTTTTGATGGCTGCATAGTATTCCATTGTGTATATATACCACTTCTTTATCCATTCGTCTGTTGATGGACATTTAGGTTCTTTCCATAGTTTGGCTATTGTAGACATTGCTGCTATAAACATTCGGGTGGACGTGCCCCTTCGGATCACTACATTTGTATCTTTAGGGTAAATACCCAGCAGTGCAATTGCTGGGTCATAGGGTAGTTCTATTTTCAACATTTTGAGGAACCTCCATGCTGTTTTCCAGAGTGGTTGCACCAGCCTCCATCCCCACCAACAGTGTAGGAGGGTTCCCCTTTCTCCGCATCCTCGCCAGCATCTGTCATTTCCTGACTTGTTAAATTTAGCCATTCTGACTGGTGTGAGGTGATATCTCATTGTGGTTTTGATTTGTATTTCCCTGATGCCGAGTGATGTGGAGCACTTTTTCATGTGTCTGTTGGCCATCTGGATGTCTTCTTTGCAGAAATGTCTGTTCATGTCCTCTGCCCATTGCTTGATTGGATTATTTGTTCTCTGGGTGTTGAGTTTGCTAAGTTCTTTATAGATTTTGGACACTAGCCCTTTCTCCGATATGTCATTTGCAAATATCTTCTCCCATTCTGTCAGTTGTCTTTTGGTTTTGGTAACTGTTTCCTTTGCTGTGCAAAAGCTTTTGATCTTGATGAAATCCCAATAGTTCATTTTTGCCCTTGCTTCCCTTGCCTTTGGCGATGTTCCTAGGAAGATGTTGCTGCGGCTGAGGTCGAAGAGGTTGCTGCCTGTGTTCTCCTCAAGGATTTTGATGGATTCCTTTCTCACATCGAGATCCTTCATCCATTTTGAGTCTACTTTCGTGTGTGGTGTAAGGAAATGGTCCAATTTCATCTTTCTGCATGTGGCTGTCCAATTTTCCCAACACCATTTGTTGAAGAGGCTGTCTTTTTTCCATTGGACATTCTTTCCTGCTTTGTCGAAGATTAGTTGACCATAGAGTTGAGGGTCTATTTCTGGGCTCTCTATTCTGTTCCATTGATCTATGTGTCTGTTTTTGTGCCAGTACCATGCTGTCTTGATGATGACAGCTTTGTAATAGAGCTTGAAGTCTGGAATTGTGATGCCACCAACTTTGGCTTTCTTTTTCAATATTGCTTTGGCTATTCGAGGTCTTCTCTGGTTCCATATAAATTTTAGGATTATTTGTTCCATTTCTTTGAAAAAAATGGATGGTACTTTGATAGGAATTGCATTAAATGTGTAGATTGCTTTAGGTAGCATAGACATTTTCACAATATTTATTCTTCCAATCCAGGAGCATGGAACATTTTTCCATTTCTTTGTGTCTTCCTCAATTTCTTTCATGAGTACTTTATAGTTTTCTGTGTATAGATTCTTAGTCTCTTTGGTTAGGTTTATTCCTAGGTATCTTATAGTTTTGGGTGCAATTGTAAATGGGATGGACTCCTTAATTTCTCTTTCTTCTGTCTTGTTGTTGGTGTAGAGAAATGCAACGGATTTCTGGGCATTGATTTTATATCCTGACACTTTACTGAATTCCTGTACAAGTTCTAGCAGTTTTGGAGTGGAGTCTTTTGGGTTTTCCACATATAGTATCACATCATCTGCGAAGAGTGATAGTTTGACTTCTTCTTTGCCGATTTGGATGCCTTTAATTTCCTTTTGTTGTCTGATTGCTGAGGCTAGGACTTCTAGTACTATGTTGAATAGCAGTGGTGATAACGGACATCCCTGCCGTGTTCCTGACCTTAGCGGAAAAGCTTTCAGTTTTTCTCCATCGAGAATGATATTTGCGGTGGGTTTTTCATAGATGGCTTTGATAATATTGAGGTATGTGCCCTCTATCCCTACACTTTGAAGAGTTTTGATCAGGAAGGGATGCTGTACTTTGTCAAATGCTTTTTCAGCATCTATGGAGAGTATCATATGGTTCTTGTTCTTTCTTTTATTAATGTGTTGTATCACATTGATTGATTTGCGGATGTTGAACCAACCTTGCAGCCCTGGAATAAATCCCACTTGGTCGTGGTGAATAATCCTTTTAATGTACTGTTGAATCCTATTGGCTAGTATTTTGGTGAGAATTTTTGCATCTGTGTTCATCAAGGATATTGGCCTGTAGTTCTCTTTTTTGATGGGATCCTTGTCTGGTTTTGGGATCAAGGTGATGCTGGCCACATAAAATGAGTTTGGAAGTTTTCCTTCCATTTCTATTTTTTGGAACAGTTTCAGGAGAATAGGAATTAGTTCTTCTTTAAATGTTTGGTAGAATTCCCCCGGGAAGCCATCTGGCCCTGGGCTTTTGTTTGTTTGGAGATTTTTGATGACTGTTTCAATCTCCTTACTGGTTATGGGTCTGTTCAGGCTTTCTATTTCTTCCTGGTTCAGTTGTGGTAGTTTATATGTCTCTAGGAATGCATCCATTTCTTCCAGATTGTCCAATTTGTTGGTGTAGAGTTGCTCATAGTATGTTCTTATAATTGTCTGTATTTCTTTGGTGTTCGTTGTGATCTCTCCTCTTTCATTCATGATTTTATTTATTTGGGTCCTTTCTCTTTTCTTTTTGATAAGTCTGGCCAGGGGTTTATCAATCTTATTAATTCTTTCAAAGAACCAGCTCCTAGTTTCGTTGATTTGTTCTATTGTTTTTTTGGTTTCTATTTCATTGATTTCTGCTCTGATCTTTATGATTTCTCTTCTCCTGCTGGGTTTAGGGTTTCTTTCTTGTTCTTTCTCTAGCTCTTTTAGGTGTAGGGTTAGGTTGTGTACCTGAGACCTTTCTTGTTTCTTGAGAAAGCCTTGTCCCGCTATATATTTTCCTCTCAGGACTGCCTTTGTTGTGTCCCACAGATTTTGAACCGTTGTGTTTTCATTATCATTTGTTTCCATGAATTTTTTCAACTCTTCTTTAATTTCCTGGTTGACCCATTCATTCTTTAGAAGGATGCTGTTTAGTCTCCAGGTATTTGGGTTCTTTCCAAATTTCCTCTTGTGATTGAGTTCTAGCTTCAGAGCATTGTGGTCTGAAAATATGCAGGGAATGATTCCAATCTTTTGATAACGGTTGAGACCTGATTTAGGACCGAGAATATGATCTATTCTGGAGAATGTTCCATGTGCACTAGAGAAGAATGTGTATTCTGTTGCTTTGGGATGAAATGTTCTGAATATATGTGTGATGTCCATCTGGTCCAGTGTGTCATTTAAGGCCTTGATTTCCTTGTCGATCTTTTGCTTGGATGATCTGTCCATTTCAGTGAGGGGAGTGTTAAAGTCCCCTACGATTATTGTATTATTGTCGATGTGTTTCTTTGATTTTGTTATTAATTGGTTTACATAGTTGGCTGCTCCCATGTTAGGGGCATAGATATTTAAAATTGTTAGATCTTCTTGTTGGACAGTTCCTTTGAGTATGATATAGTGTCCTTCCTCATCTCTTATTATAGTCTTTGGCTTAAAATCTAATTGATCTGATATAAGGATTGCCACTCCTGCTTTTTTCTGATGTCCATTAGCATGGTAAATTCTTTTCCACCCCCTCACTTTAAATCTGGAGGTGTCTTCAGGTTTAAGATGAGTTTCTTGTAGGCAACATATAGATGGGTTTTGTTTTTTTATCCATTCTGATACCTGTGTCTTTTGATTGGGGCATTTAGCCCATTAACATTCAGGGTAGGTATTGAGAGATATGAATTTAGTGCCATTGTATTGCCTGTAAGGTGACTGTTATTGTATATTGTCTCTGTTTCTTTCTGATCTACTACTTTTAGGGTCTCTCTTTGATTAGAGGACCCCTTTCAATATTTCCTGTAGAGCTGGTTTGGTATTTGCAAATTCTTTCAGTTTTTGTTTGTCCTGGAAGCTTTTAATCTCTCCTTCTATTTTCAATGATAGCCTAGCTGGATATAGTATTCTTGGCTGCATGTTTTTCTCGTTTAGTACTCTGAATATATCATGCCAGCTCTTTCTGGCCTGCCAGGTCTCTGTGGATATGTCTGCTGCCAATCTAATATTTTTACCATTGTACGTTGCAGACTTCTTTTCCCGGGCTGCTTTCAGGATCTTCTCTTTGTCACTAAGACTTGTAAATTTGACTATTAGGTGACGGGGTGTGGACCTATTCTTATTGATTTTGAGGGGGTTTCTCTGAACCTCCTGGATTTTGATGCTTGTTCCCTTTGCCATATTGGGGAAATTCTCTCCAATAATTCTCTCCAATATACCTTCTGCTCCCCTCTCTGTTTCCTCTTCTTCTGGAATCCCAATTATTCTAATGTTGTTTCGTCTTATGGTGTCACTTATCTCTCGAATTCTCCCCTCGTGGTCCAGTAGCTGTTTGTCCCTCTTTTGCTCAGCTTCTTCATTCTCTGTCATTTGGTCTTCTATATTGCTAATTCTTTCTTCTGCCTCATTTATCCTAGCAGTGAGAGCCTCCATTTTTGATTGCACCTCATTAATAGCTTTTTTGATTTGAACTTGGTTAGATTTTAGTTCTTTTATTTCTCCAGAAAGGGCTTTTATATCTCCTGAGATGGTTTCTCTAATATCTTCCATGCCTTTTTCGAGCCCGGCTAGAACCTTGAGAATCGTCATTCTGAACTCTAGATCTGACATATTACCAATGTCTGTATTGATTAGGTCCCTAGCCTTTGGTACTGCCTCTTGTTCTTTTTTTTGTGGTGAATTTTTCCGCCTTGTCATTTTGTCCAGATAAGAGCAGATGAAGGAGCAAGTAAAATACTAAAAGGGTGGCAACAACCCCAGGATAATATGCTTTAGCCAAATCAGAAGAGATTTCAAATCGTGAGGTGGGAGAAAGGGGATAAAAAGAGGTTCAGAAAGAAGAAAAAAAAAAAGTAAGAAAAAAAGAAAGAAACAATTAAAGAAAGAAAACCAATAAAGAAAAAAATATAAAAAGGAAAAAAATATATATATATTAGATAAACTAGTTAAAAAACGTTAAAAAAGAAAAGGGTAAAAGTTAAAAAAAATTAGCAGAAGAAGAAAAATAAATTGAAAAAAAAATTAAATTAACTGCAAGGCTAAAGAATCATGGGGAGAAAGCCATGAGTGCCGTGCTTTGCTTTCTCCTCCTTTGGAATTCCGCTGCTCTCCTTGGTATTGAAACTGCACTCCTTGGTAAGTGAACTTGGTCCTGGCTGGGCTTCTTGTTGATCTTCTGGGGGAGGGGCCTGTTGTAGTGATTCTCAAGTGTCTTTGCCCCGGGTGGAGTTGCACCACCCTTACCAGGGGCCGGGCTGAGTAATTCGCTCGGGTTTGCTTTCGGGAGCTTTTGTTCCCTGAGCGCTTTCCGTAGAGTTCCGGAGGGCGGGAATGAAGATGGCGGCCTCCCGGTCTCCGGCCCGGAGGAGCCAAGAGCCCGGGGCCCCACTCCTCAGTGCGCCCTCAGAGAATAGCGCCCAATTACTCCGTCACCCTGCCTCCGGTCGCGCTCCGAGCTGACCGAGCCTGCGACCAGTTCAAGGTAACCCCGAGCTTAGAGCTTACTCCTCAGCTCTGTCTCTCTAGCCGGCTTCCCTGTTCTAATACCTGTAAGCTCTGCGACACTCAGACACCCCCGATCCTTCTGTGACCCTGCGGGACCTGAGGCCACGCTGACCCTGCGTGGGCTTCACCCCGGTTAAGCCTCTGGAGCGATGTCCCTCAGTGGAACAGACTTTTAAAAGTCCCAATTTTGTGCTCCGTTCCTCCGCCGCTTGCTGGGAGCCGGCCCCTCCCCCCGCGGTCTGTCTTCCCGTCGCTTTGGATTCACTTTTCCGCCCGTCCTACCTTTCAGAAAGTGGTTGATTTTCTGTTTCTAGAGTTGCTGTTCTTCTTCTCTTCGATCTCCCGTTGGATTTGTAGGTGTTTGCAATCTTTAGATAAGCTATCTAGCTGATCTCCCACTACCTGAAGTAGTCTCAGCCTGCTACTTCTCCGCCATCTTGACTCTGCATCCAATAGACATGATGTTTTAAAAATACTGATTAGCTGATCAAAAAATGTTATGAGCAAAATAAAACTATGTTGTTGAAATTTCAATCATGATGCAAATTAAGTTTATAAAAATATATGTAAATACATGAAATATTGTTCCTATAGAAAAATAAACAGTTAAAAAAGTTTATAGATTGAGTTAATAAAACTAAATAAGTTAAAATTGAGTTATTGAAACTTTATAACTTCTAGATAAACTGAAAGCTAAAAAACAATAAGAAATTTTAATAAAATATACTTTCTACCAAACAAATATTAACATGAGATATTACAATGCTGAGGAAGATATGACTAAACAAAGGAAATTATATAAACTTGGATACTGAGCCCAATATTTACTATCCTACAGGAGAGCACATATACAGTCAGTGGTATCCCTTTCAATAGTGTTGACTACAAACATATATATTATCTCACAATGAAGGAGTATGCTATGAAATATGCATCTATTTTTCTTTTTTGATTTTGAATATAATGTAAGTCATTTTGGGGCCAATTTTATAACTCTATTGCTTCTAAAACAAATAACCATTCCCTTAAATCTAAATCCAAAATTCTTTAAGTATATGTATATATATATTTCTTAATAGGTTTCTTTTTTGTTTTAAGATTTTATTTATTTATTTGACAGACAGAGATCACAAGTAGGCCGAGAGGCAGGCAGAAAGAGATGAAGGGAAGCAGGCTCCTCGCTAAGCAGAGAGCCCAATGCAGGGCTCGATCCTAGGACCCTGGGATCATGACCTGAGCTGAAGGGAGAGGCTTTAACCCACTGAGACACCCAGGTACCCCTCTTAAAAGTTTTCCTATAGATATGACGGGTATTTCCCACTGCAAATGCCTAGCAAAACTTCTTAAAATTTCTCTATAGATACCAATCTCAGTGAAATAGGGTGTCTTGGAATCTGCTAAAATCTTCACTTTTTTTTTTTCCTTTGCAGTCATTCACTACAATGTTCTGCTCTTCTATTCCTTTGACCTCTCAGCACTGCTTGTTTAAGCACCCCTTTCCCTGCTCTTATGCCAAGACCCAGGTTCTGTAAAGTCACTGTCCCTGCCAAAGACAGCCCTCTGAAATTACAGTCCCTATCTTTTGTCACAGATTCTTTCCCAAGGAAAAACCCATGCCTAGAACTCTAGTGAATACATTTTTCCTTCTTATTACAGTTTATGATAGCCCAGGATCACTATCCTGCTTTCTAAAATTATAACATTTAAAAAATGTTATTTTTTAGATTAGATTAGATGAGTTGACTGAATTAATGTGTCCATTGAATCATCAGATGAACAAACACTCAGAATTATTCTTTCTGAATTTAAATGTTTATCTGTTGAAAACTATCATTTGTGGGAAATATGTCATTTAACTTATATTATCTGAATGAGTTTCACACTAAAAGCTTTTTTATTTATAATAAAATTTTTATTCAAAAAAATTGAACAAAACATTATATACTAAATCCATGATGCTTATAGTTTTAAATTCATCCCTTTTATAAAAACATAAAATTCACATTCTCTCCAATATTTTTATTATAAAAATGTGGTACTTTTGTTTTTCAAACAAATCGTATCCTAATATTTGCATACCTCTTCTTCATTGGCCCCTCCTATATTCTAATAAATTCCCCTGGTTGGGCATGGCCTCCAGAAGAGAATTTAAGATTCTATGTTTAACTTAATCCCATATTGCATGTTATAATGCACAAAGCACTTTTTTTTTGCACAAAGCTGTTTTTTATACACACACACACACACACACGTATATGTGTGTATGTATATATAAAATTTAAATTATAAAATTATAAAATTAATATATTAATTATATATTTTTAATATAATAATAAATTATAAAATTATAAAATGTCATTTGTTCTGTGTCTACAAGGAATTAAATGCACTTGCTTAAGGTGACAAAAGGCAGAGTGATGCCAAGATTCTGATTCCTAAAGCTGTATACTTCCCATCCTGCTTTTGTGGGTTATTTTTAAATGTTTGCAAAAAAAAAATTCTATCCTTTTTAGTGCATTATAAAAAACATCAATTATAACCAACCAACAAATACCTCTGATTGCTTCTGTATCTTTTCAGTTAAATTTTGGAGAACACAAAATTTCCAAATTTTCCATGAAAGTTGTCCACATTCATGTGTCATGCCAGTAATTTATTTGTTAATATGTTAAATGTTAATATGCTAAATATTGATTGTTATTGTAGATTTTTTTCATCTAAAAAGAAAAAATAATAATTTATAAACCATTTTGTCAAATTTTCTTATATCCTCATATTCTAAATTTTATATCGTGTTTTGGCAGCCTACAAAATCATTTAATTTAACATAAAAAAGTTACCTTTCAAACAATAAGGCAATATACAATGATATTGACATTTACATTGGAACACACATCTCAATCTGCTGTTTAAATCCAATGTCATTTAATTCATATACCACTGAAAAGTTCAAAGAATTGAGTTACTAACTAGATATTTCCCCCTGGATAATTGCTATTTTTTTTTTTAAATATCCTAGTTTGCTGTAGGACACCTGGTCTGATTATGCCAACAATTAAAATATTCTAAAACAGGTCCTTTTCAATGTATTATAGAATAAGGGAGAGCTGGAATATTAAAGTAAACACAATTCTCAAAATGTATGATTCCAGATGTTTATATTGACACTATTTTTCTTTGTACTTTTTTTTTTTTTCAGAAGAAAATGTGAATTTTGAAAGAAACAAGTTTCAAGAGCAGTTCTTCTCAACACTCATATTAACAGGCATGGTACTGATAGTGGCTATAGGCTATTTTAACTACTGTCAAATTCTTTGCCATTAACATATCTTGTTTTCCATCATATGACATGTAAAGATAATAGTTCCAACGCACTCCTACTTCTTAATAAAGACATATTTACATTGCTAGTTCAGAAAAATGTTAGGAATAAGTTTAATTTATCTTCCACCATTATACCTATTTTACTAGATTTTTCATAATTCACAAATGTTATGATCATGCCTGATCTAACTTCTTACAGGATATAATATTGAAGTTATCATAGGAGCACACCTCAACCTATTTGCTAAAAAAGAATAGGATCAATTTTGCTATTTTAAAATTTTCTCAATATTTTATCAATAATTTTTAATGTATATTTGCTTAAAAGGATCAGAGAAGCTCACTTGAGCTATTCCAGTATATAATTCTCTTAAACAAAATAACACATTGATTAAAGACACTAAAAACTACAATACTGAATAGATTCCTAATCCTCTCTAGTAGTTGTAAAGTGAGGATTATATACGTGTATTGTCCAGATGCAGAAATCTTCTGATAAAATCTATGGAGGACTTTGTATTTCTAAAGCTTATTCACAGTTTCTACCTGCTCTTGTGGCTTACATCAGTCATTGTGCTAATCCTTCTATTTCCTAGTGGCTGCCCCCATAGCAAAGGAAGAAATTGCACAGGTTGGGTTTCCCCCGGAGACACACACAAACCAATAATCCTGCCAACATTCATTCCTATATCAAAGGCCAAGCCAGCACTCTAGCCAGGTGGCCACCCACATTTTCCTACTCTACTTTCACAATGAGGTAAATGCACACATGTTTGCATTGGCAGGAATTCAGGTAGCCATTGTGAGAGGTGTGGTGTCCAGAGAGGCACAGGCAATAACAATGTCATCACTATGGTAAGACACTCCAATAAAATCCACTAAAATCAAATTACTGTCTACCAGATTGTAAGACAAAAACAGTCTTGAGTAGTAGGAGGTGGGATAGAAATTCTCCCATTGCCTACATCATCAAAACTGTGCTTAAAGAGATATAAACTACTCCATTTTCTAATAAAAAAACACAAACAGTTGAGAGCAAACAATTTCTTTAGGGTTTACTCAAAGGGAGCTTAACCAGCTATGCTATTACCAGGAAGCTCCTCATTTTACACTAGGAATTGTCAGGAGGAATGTGTGGGCTAGGTGGCTACTCTTTGGGATTGCAATGTTCATGCTCACCTATCTCTAAGCCAAGTGAGAAGTTATCTAAAATATTAGATAACTTAAAGAGAGAAAAGGGGTCTAACAGACAAAATGGCTGACATGTCATTCCTTTATTAAACATGTCTAAGTATGTTGACCTGCCCTGAGCAGAGGGAAAAAAAAGGCTGTGGGACCAACCTAGAGGAAACAAGAGAACTGGCACATTTACTAACGTAGACTACAAAAGCAAAACTTTCATCCCACCTTCTATTAAGCAAGACCATTATCGCAGCCTTGCAGGAGAGTATTCTGTGTTTACTGATATCTCTATATTAGGGCTTTCCAGAGAAAGAGAAATAATTATGTGTATATACCTATATCTCTGTCTCCATTTGCATCTCTATCACTTATCTATCTATAGAGGGAGATTTTAAGGATTTGGCTCATGATATTTTGGATGCTGACAGATCCAAAGTCTGCAAGATACACAGCCTGGCCGGAGACCCAGGCAAGAGCTGATCCTGCAGTTGAAGTCAAAAGGCAGAACCGGGGAGAAATCTTTTACTCTTTTTAAGCCTTTAACTGATTGGATGAGGCCTACTCACATTATGGACAGCAATCTGCTTTATTCAAAGCCCACCAATTTAAATGTAAATTCTAAGAACATTATCAAAAAAACATCCAGAATAATATTTGACCACATATCTGGGCACTGTGGTTAAGCCAAGTTGACCACACAAAATTACCCATCAAATATTTTACCATGATAACGAATTGTATGGCTAATGTTTCCACTGGGATATGAGGAGGAGGAAACAGTGGCCTGCACCATGTTCACTCCATATAACTGAGTTTCCTGCCAGTCAAGGGAAATTAGAAGTAGTTGTATTTGAGCCACTTTGTTGGCAACTTCATGAGTTGTCCCACTGTGTAAAAAACCACAGCAATGGGCATAGTGGTTACCAAAGATGCCTGTGACAGATCTCCCAAATCAGGGCACTGTGCAATGGGCAAGACCCCTAGCACCTCCATAAGAGCTTTTAGTGTTCTCCAGATCATTGCACACTGACCACGAAGAGAAAGACTGTGGTTCCAAAAAAACTGTCACAATCAACCAAGAAAGAAATCTATAGTAGAACCTGTTAATAAAGAAGTATATCTTTCCCACTCCCATCAGTTCACCCTGTTACCTTACAGAACATAGATTTCAGAGGAGATGGGAAGAGGAGGTATCTCAAGGACAATCATGCCTTTCTCTTTTACCTCTAAAGGTGGAGGGCAGAGGGATGATACTTTCAGATGACAGAAAAGGGAAAAAATGTTGAAATGAAGATGAGTTTGAAGACTAAAACCACACAGATTTGTCCTAATTGAAAGTGACAGGAAGTTCTGAAATTCACCACTATATATATATATATATATATATATATATATATATTTTGTTGTTGTTGTTGTTAACAAATGTTTGGCAGAGTATCATTGCAACAATGATGGTAGTAAATAAATAAACAAAACAACAGCATGTTTATAACATTAATTTGGACCATTTCATAAAATATTACACACTTATAAGTCAATAGGCAATGCTATCTTATCTATCTGTGGTAGCTCAGGCTACCCACTCCACTACAGGGGACATTACCATTCCCATTATTATGATGGCAACAATCTGTTTCTTTGGACAATTTCTCTGTTATTCCATATGGTCCTGCTGAGGCAATCAATCATGGTGCCCCTTCATTTCAGCAACAAGCCTGGACATTTGACCGAGTTGGGTCAATCATAGTCCCACTGTATCCTCTATAGCAAATGGCCTAGGGAGAGACACTGGACCTGAATCCTATCCTGATTTTTATGAATTAATTTTGGAAACTGTATCAGTCAGGATCCAGTCCTAAGATGCCAGTTATTGAAGAGGAGCATTTCACCTAAAAATGGCTTTAACTAAGTAAAAATATGTGGTAAAGTGAAAAAGATAACTCTAAGGCATCGCAGAGTAAGAGAAAGCAGCTACACCCTTAGAGCCAATGGAACAAAAGAGACTGGAATTCTTAAAACAGAAACTTAGAGGAAGAGTCCCAAGAACTGAAATTTGGACTACTGAAAAGAAGGCATTGCTCCACTGGAACTGATATCTCTGAGTTTAGAGGTATGCTCCTTGGGTCTGAGGTGGGGCCTCTAAGGATGACATGCCAGCAGATGACGTTGATGTCTCTGAGAGGCGGGTGATGAGACTGGGTTTGCAAGTGTTGGGAAAACTGCACACTGGATTCAGCTGCTGCAGTGGGAAAGCCCTGCTCTTGCTAGAAAGTGTTGATGGGGTGACGCTTAGAGGAACAAGCTTAGAGGAGCTTAGAAGCTCCTAGAGAACAAAGAGAAAAGAGTAAGCCCCTCTTCTTTTTATTGCCCTACTGTATCTCTCTAGTGCCCATGATTGGCAGAACCAGCTGACAGCAAGAACATGGCTTGCTAATCTCAGCCCCAGAATCACAAAGCAGAATACGGAAAGATAAGGTTGGAACTGCTGAGAGACAAGAACTGAACAATCAGTATGAAAATATAGCTCTTTCTTCTGATTTATGTGGTGAGATGAATTAGAAAGTTTATCAAAAAGATGCTCAGCAAGTCTCAAATGGTTATCTCAAGGAAGAAGCAGGTGCATTTCCTCATCTCAGTTCCAGTGGTTCTCCTTGACCAGTAAGTTCCCATTGTTAAATGTTCAATAGAAGTTTCCTATCTCCCTCTCCTCATAAATATGCAGAGTAATTCAGGAGGCTGGATTCCTTCTTCTGGAATCCACCTTATTCTCAGATATGCTTGCCCTTTCTCTGTGGGATAAGGAGATCTCAGGAGATTGGGTATACTCTCTCTATATTTTTTCAATTACCCTAGTTCACATTTGTAATACATGACATTAGCCAAGTAAACATCAGTGTCATCTCAGTTTAAAAATTGAGAACAGTTTAAAAATTGTAAAGATATGCACCCAGGACCTTGGGAGTCATGCTCTGCCACATTAAGAAATTTCGTGTACAATAGGATTCTGAGAGAAAAAAACAGAGAGGTGTTATAGACTGAGTGTTCATTTCCTTCCCCTCAAATTGATATGTTGAAACCTTAATCCCAAATGTAATAGTATTAAGAGGTAAGGCCTTTGGGATTTAACTAGGTTTGGAAGGGGTCATGAAGGTAGAGCCCCATTGGTGAGATTGGTGTCCTTATGAGAATGGGAAGGAACATCAAATCTGTCTCCTCCATGTGAAGATACAGCAAGAACACAGTCATCTGTAGTCCAGGAAGAGGGTCCTCTTCAGGGACCAAATCAGCCACCACTGACTTAATATTAGATTCCCTAGTCTCCAAAACTGTGAGAAATAAATGCTGTTGTTTAAGCCATGCAGTCTTTGGTATTTTCTTACAGTAGCTCAAGTTAGGTCAAGATGCAAGAAATAATGGTATAGAGAAAGCTTCTTAAAAACATCATTTGACCACTGTCTGCACCCATGCATAAAATATGACTTGCACAGAATTCCCCTTTATTATTGAGCCTATACATAACTTTCTTGCCTAAACTAATTTCAGTGAATTTCTACAAATAGTCTCCACTGTATAGATTTGAAGCTGAGGACATTAAAATTATTTGTTTTTAAGCAGCAGTAATTCCAAATAAAATAACAATGCCGTTTGTGAAATTGTTCACTGAAAAAAACAAAACAAAACACGATGATCCTTAAAAACTCTTTCTCCAAAATGTGGCTTATTGGACAATATATGAAGAACAAGTACACAGTAGTCATTCCCCTTAAATAACCATGTTTCTGAAATAGTTCTAAGTGGTAGTAGATTTAATTACTGGATTTAAAAACAAACAATGAGCAACAAACTGCTTCAACCTGATCCAACATTTAGAACAGCCCTCTTCATAGATGTACTGCCATGCAATAGGACAAACTTTAATGAATCAAGGTTTAACTGCAAACCTTTGATTCCACCTAATTCCTGAATTGTCACCAGGTCAATCCCACTCAAGGAGTTGGAACACTTGTTTGGAAAGAGGACAAATTCTTGGCCAACCATAACAAGGTAGCAGGGCTTCAAAATCCCACATTCATTTTCCAACTTTTCAGAGAACAGTCTAACATTCCCCAGAAGTAATACAACCATGCACTGTCATCTAGTGCCCATGTAGACCTTGTAAAATCACGCTCATGCTATTGTTCAACTAATTGCAAATGGCACGCTAAGTAATCAAGACATCAGCTCGGGCTGCCTTTTCTCTCTTCAGGTAATAGCCTCTTTTCTCTTCAGTCAAACCTCCAGAAATAAAACAAATCTACATCAACCCAACAATCTACCTTGTAACTGCAGACAAGCATCTGAGAAAAAATATACACATAAATTGTTGTCAATTGTTACCAACATTCTCAATCTCAACCAGGCTCTAAAAAACACATAAAAATTTTAAATATTTCATTTTTTTTAAAGATTTTATTTATTTATTTGACAGATAGATCACTAACTAGTAGGCAGAGAGACAGGCAGAGAGAGAGAGGAGGAAGCAGGCTCCCTGCTGAGCAGAGAGCCTGATGTGGGGCTCAATCCCATGATCCTGGGATCATGACCTGAGCAGAAGGCAAAGGCTTTAACCCACTGAGCCACCCAGGTGCCCCAGAAATTTTAAATATTTCTATAATAATTTTGTTTGCCCAGTGTCCACAATTATTATTTCACATTCCAGGAACTTCAAATTTTTAGTATCTCTATTGCTGTCACCTTTTGGCTCTGCCTCTTACTTTAGAGAAATTAAAAGCCAAAAAAACAAGGACCTTTTAATCTTGCCAAAACCAAGTACAGGTTTGTCCTGCTCTCTGAAAGTAGAGTATTCATATGAAAACATTCCTAGTAGGAAATGACACAAAGCAGAGTGTCCTCTCCCCCCAACCCCCGCTTTCCAAAAGTTTGTGTTATGTCACTTCACTTTTGTGAAAGACTTGCAATAATACTTGTCTTCTCTAACTGAAAGAAATTGGAAGAGGGTTTTTGCTTTTCTGAAAAATACCACTACCATACTAACGTAGGCCTTCTGTAAAATGAAGTGGCATAACTTTGAGAAAAAGTGAGGGCGACCTGTACACTAATTTGATCACACTTATCACTATCTTCTCTTTTTTCCACTCCTTCGTAATGATGAAATCATCTCTTGCCTAAGGAAGAAGTAAAACTTTCACTATTTGCAGACAACATGATACTCTATATAGAAAAGCTGAAAGACTCCACCAAAAAATGGCTAGAACTGATAAACGAATTCAGTCAAGTTGCAGGATACAAAATCAATGTACAGTAATCAGTTTCATTTCTGGATACCAATAATGAAGCAGCCGAAAGAGAAATTAATGAATCAGTTTCATTTACAATGGCACCAAAAACAGTAAGCTATCTAGGAATAAACCTAACCAAAGAGGGGAAAGACCTGTATTCTGAAAACTATAGAAGCCTCATGAAAGGAATTGAAGATGACACAAGGAAATGGAAAGGCATTCCATGCTCATGGAGAGTAAGAACAGATTATTAAAATGCCTATCCTACCCAAAGCAACTACAGATTTAATGCAATTCCTATCAAAGTACCACCAGCATTTTTCACAGAGCTAGAACAAATAAGCCTAAAACTCATATGAAACCACAAACACTCCAAATAGCCAAAGCAATCCTAAAAAAGAAAGACAAACCTGGAGGCATCACAAGTCTGGACTTCAAGTTATATTACAAAGCTATAGAAATAAAAACAGTAAGGTGCTGGCACAAAAACAGACACACAGATCAATAGAATAGAAAATCCAGAAAGGAACCCACAATTATATGGCCAATTAATCTTTAACAAAGGAGGAAAGAATATCCAATGGGAAAAAGATAGTCTCTTCAACAAATGGTATTGGGAAAACTGGGCAGCAACATGCAAAAGAATGAAACTCGACCACTTTCTTACACTATGCACAAAAAGAAATTCAAAATAGATGGAAGACCTAAATGTGAGACAGGAATCCATCAAAATCCTAGAGAAGAACACAAGCAATAACCTCTTGCACTTCAGCTGTAGCAACTTCTTTCTAGATATGTTTCCTGAGGCAAAGGAAACAAAAGAAAAAATAAACTACTGGGACTGCATCAAAATAAAAACTCCTGCTCAGTGAAGGAAACAATCAACAAAGCTAAAAAGCAACCTATGAAATAGGAGAAGATACTTGCAAATGACATAAGGAGTTAATACTCAAAATATATAAAGAACTTATAAAACTCAAAACCCATAAATGAATAATCCAATTAAAAATGGGCAAAAGTCATTTTTCCAAAGAAGACATTCAATAGATGTGGCCAACAGATACAGGAAAAGATGCTCTACATCACTTATTTATCTTCAGGGAAATGCAAATCAAAACTACAATGAGGTATCACCTCACACCTGTCAGAATGGCTACAATCAAAGCCCAAGAAACAATACATGTTGGTGAGAAATGGGACTCTTCTTGCACTGTTGGTGGGAATGCAAACTGGTGCAGCCACTATGGAAAACAATATGGCGTTTCTTCAAAAATTTAAAAAATATAATGCTCCTATGACCCAGCAATCACACCACTAGGTATTTACCCAAAGAATACAAAAATAATAATGCAAAGAGATACATGCATTCTGCTATTTATAGCAGCATTATCTCACTAACAATATTATGGAAACAGCCCAAGTGTCCATTAACTGATAAATGGATAAGAAGAAATGGATATGGAATATTTCTCAGCCATAAACAAGAGTGAAATCATGCAAAGACACGAATGGAGCTAGAGAAATAAGTGAAGTAAATCAGTCAGAGAAAGACAAATACCATGATTTCACTCATATGTGGAATTTAAGAAATAAACAAATGAGGGGTGTCTGGATGGCTCAGTCAGTTAAGTATCTGCCCTCAGCCTAGATCATGATCTCAGGGTCCTGGGATCAAGCACCATGACAGACTCCCTGCTCAGCAGGGAATCTGCTTCTCTACTTCCATCTGCCCACCCCCCTTCTCATTCGTTCTCTCTCTCTCTCTCTTAAATAAGTAAATAAAAACATTTTTTAAAAAAGAAACAAAACAAATGAGTAAAGGGGGAAAAGGAGAGAGAGAGGGAGGCAAATCAAGAAACAGATGCAACTAAAGAGAACAAACTGATGGTTATCAGAAGGGGGTTGCATACGAGGGATGAGTTAAATAGGTGATGCGGTTTAAGGATTGTACTTGTGATGAGCATGGCATGATGTCTGGATATATTGAATCACTATATTGTACACCTGAAATTAGTATTAAACTGTATGCTAACTAACTGGAATTTAAATTAAAACCTAAAAAAAATTTTAAAAACTGAAAATCTTCAAATTAAAGTCTAAAAAAAAAAGATTCTTATTCTTTTTAACATTTTATAATGGACTTGATTGTATTCAAGTCCTTTACTGCTGAACACAGACAATTTCACTACTGCTGGTACCTCAAAGGACTTTCCAAGTAACTTATTTAATAAACAGCAACTACAACGCCAAGAAAGAAGAAATTTTCTTTTGCCTAACAAAAGCTGTCTGTCAATCAATACTGAGACATAGAGCTCTTACTGTTCTTCTCACAAAGTTAAACCAGAAACTCATAATAATAGCAAAGAGGACAAATTACTCAAAAGTCACAGCCTTCCTCAGTTATGGTCCCATCTCCCTATTCCATTTATTCTGAAGACAAACTTCTAAATAGAATTCTCTACACACACTTTGTCTAATCTCTTACCAGCCCCTTAATCAATTTTCCTATGTTTCAAATTGTTTCTCTTAGAAATAAAATTTTAATGTCAAACTGGAAAGGTGCTTCTCGTTCTTTTTCCAATCTCCTCAGAGGCATCCATTATCCTGACATTTTTGTGAATCACTTCCTGTCCATGTGTTTTATATTTGCACTGCAGACCTACCACACAAACACACACACACAAACATAAGGTTTTTTACATTTTATTAACATTTTATCTATTGTATATATTTTTTAAAGATTTTATCTATCTATCTATCTATCTATTTATTTATTTATTTATTTATTTGACAGACAGAGATCACAAGTAGGCAGAGAGGCAGGCAGTGAGAGAGCGGGAAAGTAGTCTCCCCTGTTCAGCAGAGAGCCCGTTGCGAGGCTCGATCCCAGCCAGGCTCCTGGGATCATGACCTGAGCAGGAGGCAGAGGCTTTAACCTACTGAGCCACCCAGGTGCCCCTCTATTGTATATTTTTATACATACTTTATATAACTTGGTTGAATTCTTACAACTTTTTGTTTGTTTGTTTGTTTGTGCATGCTGGGGAGTCCCATTCAGTTTACATTCAGTTTACACTGACTCCTTCCATATTCTCAGCCAGCGACTTGCATTTAAATGCTACATTTATTCTGATAATTCAAAAATTTACATTTGTATTTATGACACTTCCCTGAACTCCACATTAATACATACAACTGCCTACTTGACATCTCCCTTTGAATGCGCAATAAGCTCTTCAAGCTTAAGTTCAATTTTGAATTTTTAATGACTTTTCAAATTTACTCTCCCCTTAGTATTTCCTATCTTTGTAAGTGGTAATTCCATTCTTCCATTTAATCTGGTCAAAGCCACATAAGCAGGGCGGTATTTTTCCTTAAATATTTTATTTTAATTAACTATACGCTCATTTTTAGTAGTGGTTTTCCTCCACACAAGTATCCCAGTTCTCAGGATATAACCTTCTATCTTCTATTATTGTCCAGCTGCAAGTCTTTTAGTCAACAAAATCATCCTTTTAAAATATGTTTGATGAGGCACCTGGGTGGCTCAGTTGGTTAAGTATCTGCCTTTGGCTCAGGTCATGATCCCAGCGTCCTGGAATCGAGTCCTACATCAGAGGGAGGCTGCTTCTCCCTCGGCCTCTGCTTCTCTCTCTCTGTCTTTCATGAATAAATAAATAAAATCTTTAAAAAAAAATATGTTTGGTCATGTCACTTCTCTGCTCTCTGCTACAACATCTGGCCCCTGCCCTTTCTGCCTACCTTGTACCATTCTCCACACTCCAGACACACAAGACACTCCTTGTCCAATCTAGACTCAGGGACTTCACAGAAATTTCCAGAGTGACATAATTGCTTTTCCCTGCACTCTCACCAATTCCTTATCCTTATAGACCTTTATATCTCAGCTTAAATACTACTTTTAAGAAAGGTTGTCTTTGCTTCCTTTTCCTCAGCCAGGATCTGTGATTCGCTTTCTCAAAGCATCCTGTAATTGCTCCTTATATAATTTTTATATTTTGGAAGTTCTATACATATAGACCAAGTACATAAATTTTCATTAATCATAGTTTTTGGTTGATGACACACTTGAAAATCTGGTCCACAACTGTCTTGTATGCATATTACCTATTTATAATGCAAAAATACTCATGAGTCCACTACCCAACACTACAGCAAATCCTTCATTTCTTTTTAGAATGAGTCCTTTTATATTGTCTTAAATCTATTTCTAAATTCCTACCCTGATTTTCCCTTAAATTGCCCTGTAGAGACAACTATTTCCAACTCATGTTTATTATTCTTCCGTTTTTTTCAAACTTCTCTTATTTTTATTTTTTTGGTTTAGTTTTAACTTGAATTTTCTTTTATTCTTTATGTTGTTAAAATGTATCTATACTGTATTTTGTACCTGTGGTTATTAGCTTTAAATTCTGGATAATATTTTATTGGGCAAACATTTCACAATTCATTTGTACACTTTACTTCATGAAAGTGTTCGGGTTGTTCCCAGTTTTTTTGTCCTTGCCAGCAAAGATACCATAGTAACTACCTATATATATATATTCTAGTCCACAAGTGTGTTAGGCAGAATTTTGATTACTGTGAATTCTGCCCGTTGGTGATACTCTCATAAGTATGTTATATTACTTGGTAAAAGGGCTTTGCAGATGTAATTAAGGCTACTAATCAGCTGAACTTAAGTTAGGAAGAATATCCTGCATTACGTGGGTGGGCTCACCCACAACCATCAAATCAGAGCTCTTTCTCTGCTAGTAGCAGAAAAGGAAGTCAGAGATTTGAAGCACAGGAATATTCATTGTGTTGTTGTTGGCTTGAAGATGAAATGGCAAGAAGATTGGGAGTTTAGTCATACAACTCCAAGTAATGGAATTCTGTCAGCAATTTTAAAAAGTGTGAAAATGGGATCTTAACCAAAGCTTGCGGATCAAAGTTCAGCACAGCTGATAATAAATTTTGGTATTGTGAGGCCCTGCCTAGTTGTGTCACATGGTGACTAGATCTCTGATCCACAAAACTGTAAATAATAGATGGGGGTTTTAAGCTGCTAAATTTGTAGTCATATGTTTAAAAAGCAATAGAAAACTAACTTTTTCCTTGGAGTGTAATTGCTCCATGGGTTACAAAGGGTACATCCAATCACTAATTCACTAGTAAATTCTAGTACCTAATGTAGTTCCTGGCTCATTTTGAATACTTAATACATATTAGTGGGTTAAATGAATAAATAAAACTGAAATCCATAAATGCTTAAAATAAATAAATTTTTAAAAAGAAGCCTCTGGAAGGCTCAGTTGTTTGAGTGACCAACTCCTGCTTTCTGCTCGGATTATGATCTCATGAGATCAAGCCCTGCACTGGGCTCTGCGCTCAGCATGGAACCTGTTTAAATTCTCCCTTTCCCTCCCCCTCTGTTTCCTCTCCCTGTTCACACAGTTGCCTGCTCTCTTTCTTTCTCTGTAAATAAAATTTAAAAAGAATAGTTATCTTATTTCTTTTAAAAAATAGATTATAAATAAATGATTTAAAAAAGGAGAATAAGATATAAAATAGGAGGGAAAATCTGGTAAGTATAAAATAATGAAAACTCATTGCAGTATAATAATGTAAAAACTGATAGCTAATATATTTGTGAAAATATAGCTTTGGAACAAAAATTATAAGATAAGAATTATTTGCAGTGCCAAGTTTATGAAAAATTATATTTGAAAAGTTCACTGCAAAGATAGGTTTGTTAGAATTTAAACCGCATGATATCACAAGAGGCCAATAAGTTGCCAACATTACCTAAAAGCAGCAGATACCTAACTCAATCATTTTCATTAATGATGCAGGAGAAAGAACTTTCTAGCCATTTTAATAGCAGAAAGTATATATCAGCAAATTGCAGAAGTGTGATTGGAGAGTGAAGTCGGAAAATGGAAGATGTGGGATCATATTTGATACAACTAGATATCAGGGCGTTTTTGTAAGAGAAATTGGTATAAAAGAAGAGCTTTGTCCACAATGTTGCACGGTTTAGATGGACTAGACAATATATTAGAGGCAAGGGCATCATTAAGTTCTTGGCATTTAATTCAACCACAAGTGAAATAAGAGTAAATTTAAGTTATGATAGTTGGAATATAGATATCTCAAAAATCATCTGCAAAGGACTTGATGATGAATTGGATATAAAGATAGAAAAAGGGAAATGCTAAGCTTTTTATGAATATTCATAAGAGTAAGGATGGTTTAAAGACTTAGAAAATTCTTTATCCTAAACTTGTAATTTTCTGAAAAGATCAAGTCATTCCCTACTCTGTTCCACACAAAGTAATCTTGACAGCTTTTGTGCAAGAATAATTTCACTGATTATCTAAACATATCTTTAAATTTTCCCTGTTATCTCCTCATTTTATAGTCTGCAGGATTTCCATTTGAACCTCATTCTAGATTGAGTTTAGAATTTGTTTTCTTTAGTATAGTTTTCTACGCTAATATACAATTATTCTGAAAAATTGATCATACTCCATTCTTTCTGCCTTCATTTGGTTGGGCAGCTCATATTCCAATCTGAGGGTGGCCACATAGTTTACGCTAACAAAGAATGCTTTTTGCTTCATGAACACTGGGTATGTGATCTAAATCCGTAATTTCCCCCAGCCTACTTTAATTGGTTAAGCCTATACTGAATTGTCAGCTAAGCTAAAATTAAGCTGAGACTTAACTTCTTAATTATTTTGTTTTAGCATGCTTGGTAATATTAAAAAAACATTATTTTTTTCTATTTCTCTGCTTTATATATTCTATTTGGTGCAATAATGTATTTTTTTAATCAGCTTGTGTCCATCATTAATACAATGCAATATCACTGGACCATAGCATTGCATATTTACACATGAGAAGCCAAAACTTCATATTTTGTCACACTTACACCACAATTAAAAAAATAATATAAAACCCTCTATTCTTGAATTTATTCTGTCATTTAACCTTTCCTCTTAAGGAATTTTGGCACTTTAACACACTATGGTATTTTCACAAACTGTGTTTCAAATACACAAAATATTTATAGCCAAAAACTGTGCACACTTTTAAAATGTCCCTTGAGGGCGCCTGGGTGGCTCAGTGGGTTAAGCCGCTGCCTTCGGCTCAGGTCATGATCTCAGGGTCCTGGGATCGAGTCCCGCATCGGGCTCTCTGCTCAGCAAGGAGCCTGCTTCCCTCTCTCTTTCTCTCTCTCTCTCTCTCTGCCTGCCTCTCCGTCTACTTGTGATCTCTGTCAAATAAATAAATAAAAATCTTAAAAAAAAAAAATAAAAAAAATAAAATAAAATGTCCCTTGAATTTGGGGGTGGAGGGTTATTTGTTCAAAAATATTCTCATGCTTACTTTAAAAATTCTCAGTTTGGCATGTTATGGTTCATTATTTATTTATAAAATTTCTCAAACTTTTATGAAAATATAAGATAAACTTTATATAGTTAAAAAACAAGAAGGTAGTATATAGCTTATGTATAATAAGTCACTCAATGCTATTTAACTCTAATGCTGGGCTGCAAGCTCTTGAAAGAAGAGAACACTATTGTCTATATTATATAATATATAATTTTTTATTATATACCACTGTATCCACAACACATAACACTGAACCTGTACTGTATACATATTTGTTAAATGAGTATGTGGGTGAAGCATCAATGAATCCAACTAACACAAGACAGTCATTCCTGAGTCCAGGTGTCCTAATACGAAAATTAAAATACACTCATAAATTATTACAATAAGCATATTTCCATAATCTTTAGAATGTGGCATACATAAGCAAGTTTTGTTACTTAGGCTATAACTATATTTCTTTTAAAAAAAATATTCATTTGACAGAAAGAGTACAGGGAGGGTAGAATGGCTGAGGGAGGAGAAGCAGGCTCAGCAGGGAGACTGAGGTGGGGCTCGATCCCAGGACTCTGGGATCATGACCTGAGCTGAAGGAAGATGCTTAACCAACTGAGCCACCCAGGCACCCCAAAACTATATCTCTTCTGCTGGAGAATAGTTTGGTAGGTCATCCCTATTAAAGCACATGTTCAAGTAATTTAATGCTATTAGAATTGAAAGGATACAAAACAATGGCTTTGAAACATTACTGCAAGAGTACAATAAAACCTGAAAGAAGTTATTTTAAAAGACAGTAGACTAAACAAAGGATAGACTATATTGATGATCCTAGCAATTGAGACTATTAAATAAAAATTACTGCCACAGATAAATGTTTGAATTGTTAGAATTCAAAAGGATTTGCAATATTATTTTTTAAAAAAAGAATAGCAGGGAAATTGCTCTTAGATGCTATATGCCTTAAGTAAATCTTTAAAAATAGTATTCATCAGAAAAAAAAAAATGAACCTTGAACCTTACTGGAAACAACACACTAGAAAATCAGTTAGAAGTGGATTCTAGAATTAAGGTAAAGGTAATAGAATAAAACGTCTAGAAATTATTATAGTATAAAATCTTCATACTTTGAAATTGGCACAAATTTCTTAAACAGGACGTAAAAAAAAATCACTGATCATAAAGAAAAAGATTGTTGGGCTGGATTTTATGAGATTTGAAGATCTCTGTTTATTAAAAGATACTTTTGAGAAATTCAAAAGACAAATCCCAAAAAAGGAGAAAATGTTTGTCATACATATGGCCATCAAAGAACTTTATTCAGTAAATCCTACAAATTAATAAGCAAACAACAAACTTTAAAAAAAAAAAGTGAAAAACTAGAGCAGGTTTTTCACAAAAGATATCGAAATGACCAATAAGCATATGAAAAAGTGCTTGGTATTATGAATCATTAGGAAACACAAATTAAAACCACAACGAGATATCGCTACATATCCACCAGAATAGTTACAACTTAAACTCACAATACCAATTTGGGGCACTTAAATAGATCAACAATGGTCTCACACATTTTTAATGGTGCTATAAATCAGAATAAGTATATAAAACTGTTGATAGTAACTTCTATAACTAAATATTTGCATACCCAAGATCAGGCAATTTACATGCAGCATAGACATGTACAAGAATATTCATTAAGCACAATTCACAGTATCTAAAAACTGGAAATAACGACCATCAATAATATCACAAGAAATACATGTTATATAATACATTATTGTAACAAACTACTATATAGCCATGAAATAGAAAAAAAAAACTACTATTTTAAGCAATAATATACACATCTCATAGACTCAGCAAAAGCCCCCCCCCCCCAAAATAGCATATCCTACATGCTTTCATGTGTAAAAAGCACAAAATCAGTTGAAATTTATCTACGGTGATATAAGTCAGAATATGGCACCCTGAAGGTTTGTAATGACTGCAGAACAGAAACAGGAGAGGCATCTGAGGTGCTAGTAATGTTCTATCCATGACGTTGGCACTGGTTACCCTGGTGTTTTCACTTTATAAAAAATCACCAGCCTGCACTGGAGATTTACGACCTTATTATACATAATTGGCACTTTAATAAAAACTTTCCCAAAATTATTTAATAAATAACAATACAAAAATATCATATTCAAGTATATATAATCACTTTTCTTAACTAGATCAAACCACGTTGTAGAAGGGTGATGCACCATTCAGTCTAATAATTTATGTCCAAATATCCAGTTATATTAACCAAGATTGATGTTATATTTTGGAGTAGTCAGTTACAGTTCATAAATCAATTTGCAAAACTTCACCTTCTTAATTTTCCCCTGTTGGCTATAATATTACAAGATTTATAATCCAAATTAGTCCATTCCCTTTTAATTTTACGTAAGGAAAGTAAAAATTTAATAGAGATCCAAATAGTCTTGATTCAATATTTATCTTGTGAGTTGATTTATTTTTAAAGAAAGAAAAATTCTATTAACTACAAATCCAATCTTTTGAACCTTCTTATATAAGTTTGTATTTGAAGTTTACATGCCCCATTATACCTGGTGGTAGTAGTAGTAGTACTAGTAGCAGTAGTAGAAATAATAATAATAATAATAATAATAATAAATATAATAAAATACAGAGAATTTATTATGAACCATGCATCATGGTAAACACTGCATCTCATTTTAAAATCACAACACTATTACACAGTGTTATTATTTTGTCCTATTTATAGATAAGGAAACTGAGTCTTGAAGAAAACAGGAGCCTTGCCCAGGATGATACATCTGCCAGCTGTTAGTGCTTGGGTTCAAATCCAGGCTGTCACTGCGGAAACGCAGGCACATAACCATTTAGCTTGATGCTCAGAAACTAGTTCTTTTTTTTTTTTTAAGATTTTATTTATTTATTTGATAGGCAGAGATCACAAGTAGGCAGAGAGGCAGGCAGAGAGAGAGGAGGAAGCAGGCTCCCTACTGAGCAGAGAGCCCTATGCGGGGCTCCATCCCAGGACCCTGGGATTATGACCTGAGCGGAAGGCAGAGGCTTTAACCCACTGAGCCACCCAGGCATCCCTCAGAAACTAGTTCTTAGAGGTGTCAGACTTACTTAATTCCAGAGGTGGTAGTAGTTAAAGATCAATTGCAGCGTCTTGATGCTGTCTTTGCATAGCTTTCTCCTTATTTACTTAAGCGGTCTCAATTTGTTTCTTATGCATTTAAGTGCTCAATTATGGTAATGTTATTCCCAAGGGATTTGCTCTTCCCTCTCTCTGCTTTTTGTTTATAGGCTCCCAGAGGCTTCCCTTATGGAAATATGCACAAAACTTTTCTTCCTAATGAATTTATCATACTAAAATTTTGAGGGCTGTGTTCTCTGGTATTCCTTTTTCATGGTAGCAGACATTCATTCAGATAGGGACACCTCCCCATTTTTGAAAATGTAATGGTTCTTTTACAGAATACTCATTAGTTGATGCACCTGGTTTCGGGGAGGTATTGCTAGTGCTGTTGACATATACTGATGGTTTTCACTTTGCTTCTGCAGATGTTGCTATAACCTAGTTATGTCTTTTAAGCAACATATGTCATCAGTATTTAGAAAACTGTACTACCATTTAAGAAGTATTTAGTTTCTAAGGTCTCAGAATGAGAAGATTTATGCAATGTTTTCTTCCTATAGTTTAGGCGGATAATGTTTGAATTACAAAACAGATTTAAAATGCTGAAGGTATTACCCACTGAAGAGTTAGTGTCAGCCTTGGGTGTTTTGATTGCTGGTGTGCTTACATATCAAGCAGGTGCAATCTACTCAGTGATAATATCACTCTTACCTTTCACAAGAATGTAGTGCTAGAAATAGAGATGCCACATGTATGGGAAGAGCAAAGAAACCGTTATCTCTTTACAAGTAAAGCAGTGAACATGGAATATCACCAGTTGCAAAATAGAAAATGATTGCATGTCTGGTTATACTTCAGACATTCTATCCCACTTCCCATTCCCACTGTCACCCTGCATCAACTGCCAAAAGTGTTTGTGCATCTTTTTTTTTTTTTTTAAATAGGAGGCAGTTCAATTCTTATTATTAAAGCTATCTTTTAAACATTCTTATGTTTCACATCTTTGTTCTGCCTCCATAGCTAGAATACACATCCTCAAAGATGGAAATTATATACTTTTGTATCTCTTCACGGTTTCTAATTTAGTCTAGTCTACTCACACAGTGGATGATATTAACAAGAATGTGCCTTAATTAACATGGTAGATGCATAATATGCCCTCATCTGAGACCCTGTGTAGTGAACACAGCTGTGCCTTCTCCTTCTTTCTTGCTTTAAAGCACTTTCATTTCTCATCTCCTTGAATATTAGAGAGTCACATACTTCAACTGATGCCCCAGCCAAGCAGTCTACACGGGAGAATGAAGTATCCCAATAGATACGTGACTCACAGTTCTGGAGAATAAAGAGTCAATTAGTACCAGAAGTCTGGGCAGCAAAGTAAGAAATTGCACCCAGTTTGTCTTGTGGCAGGTGGCAGGGACTTAAACTCTGGGTTAGGTTCTGAATAGTAAAGGAAGGTGAGAATTGGGGGAAAGAGGAGCATAAAGAGGAAAATAATATTTCAACGATAAAAAGACAAACATTAAGGAAAATTAAACACCGAAGTGAGCAAAGAGATTGTGACTAGAAGACTAAGATCCTAAGAGGGGCAAAGGAATTTAGTAGCAGGGAAAAGTGACAGAACCTCAGTTATCAGGATAGGGTACCAGCTGAGAATCAAATCACAATTGAATCAAATACCCTGACTTTATTAGATAAGTGCCTGCTTAGACCCTCAAATATCTCACAAATAAGAATTACGTCAGGTCATTGAAGCAGAAGATCAATAAGGAAACGATAGCTTTGGATGATACACTGGATCAGATGGACTTAACAAATATATTCAGAGCATTTCATCCTAAAGCAGCAGAATACACATTCTTTTTGAGTGCACATGGGACATGCTCCAGAATAGATCACATACTAGGTCACAAATCAGACTTCAACTGTACAAAAAGATAGATTATACCATGTATATTTAGACCACAGGGCTATGAAACTTGAAGTCAACCACAAGAAAAAAATTTAGAAAAAACACAAATACATGGAGGCTAAAGAACATCCTACTAAGGAATGAATGGGTTAACCAGGAAATTAAAGAAGAAATTTAAAAATACATGGAAGCAAATGAAAATGAGCAGGACACCAAAATCTTTGGGACACAACAAAGATAGACATAAGAGGGAAGTATATAGCAATACAGGCCTTCCTCAGGAGCAAGAAAACTCTCAAATACATAAACTAACTTTACACCTAAGGGAGCTAGAAAAAGAACAACAAATAAAGCCTAAAAACCAAAAGAAGAAGGGAAACAATTAAGATTAGAGCAGAAATCACTGACATAGAAATAAAACAAAAAACAAAACAAAACAACAACAACAAAAAAAAAACAGTAGAACAGAACAACGCAACTAAGAGCTTGTTCTTTGAAAGAATTAACAAAATTTATAAACCCCTAAACAGACATACCAAAGAGGGAGAGAGAGAGAGAGAGAAAGGACCCAAATAAATAAAATCATGAATGAAAGAGGAGCTATCATAACCAGCACCAAAGAAATAAAAACAATTATAACAGAATATTATGAGCAATTATATGCCAACAATTTGGGCAATCTGGAAGAAATGGATAAAATCCTACAAACAGAGGGAGGAGTCAAGATGGCGGAGAAGTAGCAGGCTGAGACTACTTCAGGTAGCGGGAGATCAGCTAGATAGCTTATCTAAAGATTGCAAACACCTACAAATCCAACGGGAGATCGAAGAGAAGAAGAACAGCAATTCTAGAAACAGAAAATCAACCACTTTCTGAAAGGTAGGACTGGCGGAGAAGTGAATCCAAAGCGACGGGAAGATAGACCGCGGGGGGAGGGGCGGCTCCCGGCAAGCGGCGGAGCAACGGAGCACAAAATCGGGACTTTTAAAAGTCTGTTCCGCTGAGGGACATCGCTCCAGAGACTTAACCGGGGTGAAGTCCACGCAGGGTCAGCGTGGCCTCAGGTCCCGCAGGGTCACAGAAGGATCGGGGGTGTCTGAGTGTCGCAGAGCTTACAGGTATTAGAACAGGGAAGCCGGCTACAGAGACAGAGCCGAGGAGTAAGCTCTAAGCTCGGGGTTACCTTGAACCGGTTGCAGGCTCGGTCAGCTCGGAGCGCAGCCGGAGGCAGGTTGACGGGAGTAAATCGGCGCTATTCTCTGAGGGCGCACTGAGGAGTGGGGCCCCGGGCTCTCGGCTCCTCCGGGCCGGAGACCGGGAGGCCGCCATCTTCATTCCCGCCCTCCGGAACTCTACGGAAAGTGCTCAGGGAACAAAAGCTCCCGAAAGCAAACCCGAGCGGATTACTCAGCCCGGCCCCTGGTAAGGGCGGTGCAACTCCGCCCGGGGCAAAGACACTTGAGAATCACTACAACAGGCCCCTCCCCCAGAAGATCAACAAGAAGCCCAGCCAGGACCAAGTTCACCTACCAAGGAGTGCAGTTTCAATACCAAGGAGAGCAGCGGATTTCCAGAGGACGAGAAAGCAAAGCACGGAACTCATGGCTTTCTCCCCATGATTCTTTAGCCTTGCAGTTAATTTAATTTTTTTTTCTTTTTCAATTGTTTTTCTCTTCTTCTGCCAAATTTTTTTAACTTTTACCCTTTTCTTTTTTAACGTTTTTTAACTAGTTTATCTAATATATATATATTTTTTTCCTTTTTATATTTTTTTCTTTATTGGTTTTCTTTCTTTAATTGTTTCTTTCTTTTTTTCTTACTTTTTTTTTTTCTTCTTTCTGAACCTCTTTTATCCCCTTTCTCCCACCTCACGATTTGAAATCTCTTCTGATTTGGCTAAAGCATATTATCCTGGGGTTGTTGCCACCCTTTTAGTATTTTACTTGCTCCTTCATCTGCTCTTATCTGGACAAAATGACAAGGCGGAAAAATTCACCACAAAAAAAAGAACAAGAGGCAGTACCAAAGGCTAGGGACCTAATCAATACAGACATTGGTAATATGTCAGATCTAGAGTTCAGAATGACGATTCTCAAGGTTCTAGCCGGGCTCGAAAAAGGCATGGAAGATATTAGAGAAACCATCTCAGGAGATATAAAAGCCCTTTCTGGAGAAATAAAAGAACTAAAATCTAACCAAGTTCAAATCAAAAAAGCTATTAATGAGGTGCAATCAAAAATGGAGGCTCTCACTGCTAGGATAAATGAGGCAGAAGAAAGAATTAGCAATATAGAAGACCAAATGACAGAGAATGAAGAAGCTGAGCAAAAGAGGGACAAACAGCTACTGGACCACGAGGGGAGAATTCGAGAGATAAGTGACACCATAAGACGAAACAACATTAGAATAATTGGGATTCCAGAAGAAGAGGAAACAGAGAGGGGAGCAGAAGGTATATTGGAGAGAATTATTGGAGAGAATTTCCCCAATATGGCAAAGGGAACAAGCATCAAAATCCAGGAGGTTCAGAGAACCCCCCTCAAAATCAATAAGAATAGGTCCACACCCCGTCACCTAATAGTCAAATTTACAAGTCTTAGTGACAAAGAGAAGATCCTGAAAGCAGCCCGGGAAAAGAAGTCTGTAACGTACAATGGTAAAAATATTAGATTGGCAGCAGACTTATCCACAGAGACCTGGCAGGCCAGAAAGAGCTGGCATGATATATTCAGAGTACTAAACGAGAAAAACATGCAGCCAAGAATACTATATCCAGCTAGGCTATCATTGAAAATAGAAGGAGAGATTAAAAGCTTCCAGGACAAACAAAAACTGAAAGAATTTGCAAATACCAAACCAGCTCTACAGGAAATATTGAAAGGGGTCCTCTAATCAAAGAGAGACCCTAAAAGTAGTAGATCAGAAAGAAACAGAGACAATATACAATAACAGTCACCTTACAGGCAATACAATGGCACTAAATTCATATCTCTCAATACCTACCCTGAATGTTAATGGGCTAAATGCCCCAATCAAAAGACACAGGTATCAGAATGGATAAAAAAACAAAACCCATCTATATGTTGCCTACAAGAAACTCATCTTAAACCTGAAGACACCTCCAGATTTAATGTGAGGGGGTGGAAAAGAATTTACCATGCTAATGGACATCAGAAGAAAGCAGGAGTGGCAATCCTTATATCAGATCAATTAGATTTTAAGCCAAAGACTATAATAAGAGATGAGGAAGGACACTATATCATACTCAAAGGAACTGTCCAACAAGAAGATCTAACAATTTTAAATATCTATGCCCCTAACATGGGAGCAGCCAACTATGTAAACCAATTAATAACAAAATCAAAGAAACACATCGACAATAATACAATAATCGTAGGGGACTTTAACACTCCCCTCGCTGAAATGGACAGATCATCCAAGCAAAAGATCGACAAGGAAATCAAGGCCTTAAATGACACACTGGACCAGATGGACATCACACATATATTCAGAACATTTCATCCCAAAGCAACAGAATACACATTCTTCTCTAGTGCACATGGAACATTCTCCAGAATAGATCATATTCTCGGTCCTAAATCAGGTCTCAACCGTTATCAAAAGATTGGAATCATTCCCTGCATATTTTCAGACCACAATGCTCTGAAGCTAGAACTCAATCACAAGAGGAAATTTGGAAAGAACCCAAATACCTGGAGACTAAACAGCATCCTTCTAAAGAATGAATGGGTCAACCAGGAAATTAAAGAAGAGTTGAAAAAATTCATGGAAACAAATGATAATGAAAACACAACGGTTCAAAATCTGTGGGACACAACAAAGGCAGTCCTGAGAGGAAAATATATAGCGGGACAAGGCTTTCTCAAGAAACAAGAAAGGTCTCAGGTACACAACCTAACCCTACACCTAAAAGAGCTAGAGAAAGAACAAGAAAGAAACCCTAAACCCAGCAGGAGAAGAGAAATCATAAAGATCAGAGCAGAAATCAATGAAATAGAAACCAAAAAAACAATAGAACAAATCAACGAAACTAGGAGCTGGTTCTTTGAAAGAATTAATAAGATTGATAAACCCCTGGCCAGACTTATCAAAAAGAAAAGAGAAAGGACCCAAATAAATAAAATCATGAATGAAAGAGGAGAGATCACAACGAACACCAAAGAAATACAGACAATTATAAGAACATACTATGAGCAACTCTACACCAACAAATTGGACAATCTGGAAGAAATGGATGCATTCCTAGAGACATATAAACTACCACAACTGAACCAGGAAGAAATAGAAAGCCTGAACAGACCCATAACCAGTAAGGAGATTGAAACAGTCATCAAAAATCTCCAAACAAACAAAAGCCCAGGGCCAGACGGCTTCCCGGGGGAATTCTACCAAACATTTAAAGAAGAACTAATTCCTATTCTCCTGAAACTGTTCCAAAAAATAGAAATGGAAGGAAAACTTCCAAACTCATTTTATGTGGCCAGCATCACCTTGATCCCAAAACCAGACAAGGATCCCATCAAAAAAGAGAACTACAGGCCAATATCCTTGATGAACACAGATGCAAAAATTCTCACCAAAATACTAGCCAATAGGATTCAACAGTACATTAAAAGGATTATTCACCACGACCAAGTGGGATTTATTCCAGGGCTGCAAGGTTGGTTCAACATCCGCAAATCAATCAATGTGATACAACACATTAATAAAAGAAAGAACAAGAACCATATGATACTCTCCATAGATGCTGAAAAAGCATTTGACAAAGTACAGCATCCCTTCCTGATCAAAACTCTTCAAAGTGTAGGGATAGAGGGCACATACCTCAATATTATCAAAGCCATCTATGAAAAACCCACCGCAAATATCATTCTCGATGGAGAAAAACTGAAAGCTTTTCCGCTAAGGTCAGGAACACGGCAGGGATGTCCGTTATCACCACTGCTATTCAACATAGTACTAGAAGTCCTAGCCTCAGCAATCAGACAACAAAAGGAAATTAAAGGCATCCAAATCGGCAAAGAAGAAGTCAAACTATCACTCTTCGCAGATGATGTGATACTATATGTGGAAAACCCAAAAGACTCCACTCCAAAACTGCTAGAACTTGTACAGGAATTCAGTAAAGTGTCAGGATATAAAATCAATGCACAGAAATCAGTTGCATTTCTCTACACCAACAACAAGACAGAAGAAAGAGAAATTAAGGAGTCCATCCCATTTACAATTGCACCCAAAACTATAAGATACCTAGGAATAAATCTAACCAAAGAGACTAAGAATCTATACACAGAAAACTATAAAGTACTCATGAAAGAAATTGAGGAAGACACAAAGAAATGGAAAAATGTTCCATGCTCCTGGATTGGAAGAATAAATATTGTGAAAATGTCTATGCTACCTAAAGCAATCTACACATTTAATGCAATTCCTATCAAAGTACCATCCATTTTTTTCAAAGAAATGGAACAAATAATCCTAAAATTTATATGGAACCAGAGAAGACCTCGAATAGCCAAAGCAATATTGAAAAAGAAAGCCAAAGTTGGTGGCATCACAATTCCGGACTTCAAGCTCTATTACAAAGCTGTCATCATCAAGACAGCATGGTACTGGCACAAAAACAGACACATAGATCAATGGAACAGAATAGAGAGCCCAGAAATAGACCCTCAACTCTATGGTCAACTAATCTTCGACAAAGCAGGAAAGAATATCCAATGGAAAAAAGACAGCCTCTTCAACAAATGGTGTTGGGAAAATTGGACAGCCACATGCAGAAAGATGAAATTGGACCATTTCCTTACACCACACACGAAAGTAGACTCAAAATGGATGAAGGATCTCGATGTGAGAAAGGAATCCATCAAAATCCTTGAGGAGAACACAGGCAGCAACCTCTTCGACCTCAGCCGCAGCAACATCTTCCTAGGAACATCGCCAAAGGCAAGGGAAGCAAGGGCAAAAATGAACTATTGGGATTTCATCAAGATCAAAAGCTTTTGCACAGCAAAGGAAACAGTTACCAAAACCAAAAGACAACTGACAGAATGGGAGAAGATATTTGCAAATGACATATCGGAGAAAGGGCTAGTGTCCAAAATCTATAAAGAACTTAGCAAACTCAACACCCAGAGAACAAATAATCCAATCAAGCAATGGGCAGAGGACATGAACAGACATTTCTGCAAAGAAGACATCCAGATGGCCAACAGACACATGAAAAAGTGCTCCACATCACTCGGCATCAGGGAAATACAAATCAAAACCACAATGAGATATCACCTCACACCAGTCAGAATGGCTAAATTTAACAAGTCAGGAAATGACAGATGCTGGCGAGGATGCGGAGAAAGGGGAACCCTCCTACACTGTTGGTGGGAATGCAAGCTGGTGCAACCACTCTGGAAAACAGCATAGAGGTTCCTCAAAATGTTGAAAATAGAACTACCCTATGACCCAGCAATTGCACTGCTGGGTATTTACCCTAAAGATACAAACGTAGTGATCCGAAGGGGCACGTGCACCCGAATGTTTATAGCAGCAATGTCTACAATAGCCAAACTATGGAAAGAACCTAGATGTCCATCAACAGACGAATGGATAAAGAAGTGGTATATATACACAATGGAATACTATGCAGCCATCAAAAGAAATGAAATCTTGCCATTTGCGATGACGTGGATGGAACTAGAGGGTATCATGCTTAGCGAAATAAGTCAATTGGAGAAAGACAACTATCATATGATCTCCCTGATATGAGGGAGAGGAGATGCAACATGGTGGGTTAAGGGGGTAGGAGAAGAGTAAATGAAATAAGATGGGATTGGGAGGAAGACAAACCATAAGTGACTCTTAATCTCACAAAACAAACTGAGGGTTAATGGGGGGAGGGGTGTTGGGGGGTGGGATTATGGACATTGGGGAGGGTATGTGCTATGGTGAGTGCTGTGAAGTGTGTAAACCTGGCGATTCACAGACCTGTACCCCTGGGGATAAAAATATATTATATATTTATAAAAAATAAAATTTAATAAAAAAAAATTAAAAAAAAACAAAAAACATCATGTCTATTTTTTATATATTTTAAAATAAATTTCAATAACATTTAAATAATTAATGGTAGATTATGCAGGAAGATTAAGGCATCTTAAAACTTTCATAGTAAACCTTAAAGATTTATGAATTAGTTTTTAATCTGCATTAATATTACAAAATTGGTTTATAACTATTATTATTAGTAGTAGTATTATAGACTATTAGAGAAGTTTGAGATGTACTGAAAAATTAACCATAAGGTACAGAAATTTCTTATTTTTATGATTTTACTTATTTATTTTACAGATACAGAGCATGCACATGGGTAGGGGAAGGGCAGAGCAGAGAGAGAGGAACAACTGGACTATTCACTGAGTGCAGAGCCCAGTGAGCGCTTGATCCCATGACCCTGAGATCATGACCTGAGCTGAAATCAAGAGTCGGAGGCCCAACGGACTGAGCCACCCAGGCAGCCCAAAGTCCAGAGATTTCACAAGATCTCTTGTCCTCTCACATTCATGGCCTTCCCAATTATCATTAGCTCCTACCAGACTGGTACATTTTTTACAGTGTTGAACTTACATTGACGTATCATTATCAAAGTTCATAGTTTACATCATAGTTTATTCTTGGTGTTGTACATTCTCCGGGTTTGCATCAATGGATAATGACATGTATTCACCATTATAGTATCACACAAAGTAGTTTCACTGCCCTAAAAATTCTCTATGCTCTCTGCCTATTCATCCCTCCCTGTTCCTAACCCCTGTTAACCACTGGTCTTTTTATGGTTCTCATAGTTTGCATTTTCCAGAATATCATACAGTAGGATTCATAAAGTTTGTAGCCTTTTCAGATTGGCTTCCTTCATTTACTAACATGCACTTTTTCCATGTCTTTTGGTGAGTTGCTAGGTTTGGCTTCCTTTTAATGCTGAATAATATTCCATTGCCTGGACGTACCATAATTAATTTATCCACTGATATACTGAAAAACTTCTTGGTAGCTTTCAATTTTGTCAAATACAAATAAAACTGCTATAAGAATCATGTTTTTGTGTGAACGTAAGTTCTCAACACCTTTGAGTAAATACCAAGGTATATTATTACTGGATTTTATTGTAAGTGTACATTTAATTTTGTAAGAACTGCGATACTGTCTTCTCCTCGAGTGGTTACACCACTTTAATCACAAATTCCACTGTTCATCACAGTACACAGGTACAGCTGCTGTGCTAAGTGACTTAGAGGTCCTGTTACTCTACATCACCAACTGCATTTGGTGTTGTGGTGTTCTGGATTTGGACCATTCTAATAGATATGCCTTGGCGTCTCATTGCTGTTATATTTTGAATTTCCCTGATGACATATGCAATGGTCCACCCTTTTATATACTTATTTGCATTTGTATATATTCTTTGGTAAGGTGTCTTTAGGTCTTTCACTCATTTTAAAATCAGATTGTATGTTTTTTACTTTTGAATTTTAACAGTTCTTTATACGTTCTGGATGACAGTCATCGTTCAGATACGTCTTTTTCAAATATTATCCCCAGGCTTGGGCTTTCCGTTTCATTCTCTTGACAGTGACTTTCAAAAGGCAGATATTTTTAATTTTAATAAATTCCAGCTTATTAATTCTTTCTTTCATAAATTGTGCTTTTACTGTTGTATCTAAAAGTCACCAGGAAACCCAAGTTCATCTAGGTTTTCTCTTGTGTTATGATCTAGAAAATTTATAGTTTTGCAATTTATATTTAGCCCTGTGATCCATTTTGTTTTAACTCAGGAAGGATGTATGATCTGCAACTATATTTTTTTTTTTCCTCTGCTCAGGGCAGGTCAACATACTTAGACATGTGAATGTCTAGTGGTTCCAGCACAATTTTATTGAAGAGACTATCTTTTCTCAGTGTATTGCCTTTTATCAAAGATCAGTTGACTTTATGTGGGTACATTTCTGGTCTCTTTATTCTTTTTCTTCTTTCTTTCTTTCTTTTTTTTTTTTCTAGACCTTTATCCTGCTTGATGTTCTTTGAGTTAGTACCTGTCATTAATTTGGGGACATTTTCAGTTATTATCTCAAATATTTCTTCTGTTCCTTTTTTTCTCATTCTTTTGGTATTCCTATTATTTATGTTTCACCTTTTATAGTTGTTCTACTGTTATTGGATATTCTGCTCTGTTTATGTCAGTCTTTCTTATGTTTGCTTTTCAGATATCCTCAAACCCAGAAATTCTTCCTGAGCTTTGAGCAGTTACTAATAGACCCAAAAAGGCATTTTTAAAATTTTTGTTATGGTGTTTTTGATCTCTAGCATTTCTTTTTTTTTTCCTTAGAATTTTCAACTCTCTGCTTACATTGCCCATCTATTTTTTAAGTTGTCTACTTTATCTATTAGAACTCTTAGCATATTAATTATAGTTGTTTTAAAATTTTTTCAGGGAATTCCAACATTTCTGTCACATCTGTGTCTGGTCTGGTGCTTACTATGTCTCTCCAAACTGTGCATTTTTTGCCTGCTAATATGCCTAGTAATTTTTTGTTGATGGTAGGTATGTTGTATTGGGGAAAAGGAACTTCTCTAAATGGGTCTTTAGAATTGTGGTGGTAAACTGTGTGGGCAGGAAAAGTGTTCTATTGTCCTATGATTAAGTCTCAGGCTTTCAGTAGATGTGTATTGCTCAACTACAAACTTCATTCACGCTTGTTAGTCCCCCTCCTCCTTTTTATGTGGGGTAGGATTGCTAGAGTCAGCTGGAGTTAGATATTTCCCTTCTCCTACATGGAAAAAGAGAGTTAGCCAGGTGTGGGTGTTTGTTTTCCTCCAGCTGATTTGGATTCCGGTTAAACAGTTTCACCTGCGGGCAGACCTTATTAAGAAGAACAGAGTGTTGGGGCGCCTGGGTAGCTCAGTGGGTTAAAGCCTCTCCCTTTGGCTCAGGTCATGAGCTCAGGGTCCTAGGATTGAGCCCCTCGTCGGGCTCTCTGCTGGGCGGGGAGCCTGTTTTCCCCTCTCTCTCTGCCGGCCTCTCTGCCTCCTTGTGATCTCTCTCTCTCTGTCAAATAAATAAATAAAATCTTAAAAAAAAAAAAAAAGAAGAAGAACAGAGTGTTCTGGCACATTTCAAGATGGTTCCCTCTCCCCTCCTCTCGCTGAACGCACAAGGGGAGTTTTTCCTCTGATATTTAATGTAATAACTTGTTAGAACTTCAGGAGGTAAAACTCTCAAAAGTGTGGGGCCTTCCAGACAGCTGTGTGTCCTGGAGATCGTATCTTTCAAGCTTGTCCACACAGCCTCCAGCAATTCAGCAATTACAGTTCAAGATTTCCTACTCTAGGATGGGCTCCCACGGAGATTTCTGATCCCAGGTTCCGGTGAGTTGTGATTCTCTGGGTTTATTTGTTATCTCTCCAATTTTGAGGGGAGCAATTTGCCCTGTGACCTTTCTTCTTTGATGGATATAAGAAGAGTTGTTAATTTTTCAGTTTGTTCAGCTTATTATTTGTTGTTAGGGTGGAATGGCAGCTTCCAACCTTGTTATATGCTGGGCCAGAACTCATATCATTTTTAGAAGGCAAAGAGTCTTGATTCTTGAAAAAAAAGTTATCCCTTTTTCTGTACCTGTAAAACCGTACTGCCAAGCTGACATAACCATATAACTACTAATTCTTTTCCTTCCAAATTATGGTAAATATTTTTAAAATAGTACTGTTTTCATAATACTGAAGACAAAATTGGTTTTCTAGTACATTTTGAAATATTGTATATTGCCTTGAAAATAAATTTAAATAAAATGCTTAGATCTACCAGTTGCATGTTTAAACACTACTGTCAGCTGATCCCTTTTGTCCATATTCTCGCATCTATTTTAAGCACTCACCAACCTTAAGCAGCTGCATTAAAGATACCAAGGAATCTCATTAATTAATTTCACAAATATGCTTTACCTTTTTTCTTCCATTTCTGCATATTTATCGACAGTAGATTTTCTGGCTGAAATATCTTCCAAACTCTCACTGCCTATCACCTCTCTTAATCATACACTAAGCCTTAGTTTAAATACTGCCTCCCACATGAATCATCTTTGTTATTGCAGTCAGCATTGATTACTACTCCTTTCATTATGTTATGTACTTTTTTCAGTTATATTCAACAGCTTCCTATCTTACCTTTTCTACTTGTTATGTGTAGGGCTTTGCATGTAAGTACTGATTTCTTTGTTGAAAAATAAACCATATGGAGAGGCAAAAGTGAAATTTCATTTCAGGTTCCAGTATGAGAAAAATTTACAATTTCTATAAACATTGGGTATGCATTTTTTTTTGAAAGGTTTATTTATTGAGAGATCGAGCAAGCAATGGAGAGCCCATGATGGGAGGAGCTGGGGAAGAGAAACTTCAAGCAGACCCCTCCCCCCGCCCCACCCAGTGCAGAACCTGACTTGGGACTCCATCTCACCACCCATCTCAGACCATGATCTGAGCTGAAACCAAGAGTTGAATGTTTAATCAATTGAGCCACCCAGGCATTCCATATTGGGTATATTTTTAATTCATAGACAATAACATTTGTAATAGAATCTATTTTTTTTTTTTTTTTGAAAGCTTGGTATCAAACCTACACCTCATATGTTGGAATTTTAGAGCATCTATGGCCTTCTTGTTGCATGAATCTATTAGCTTTACTATTTTTTTTTCACATTTTTTTTTCCTAATTTCTTCTTTGTCCTGGTAGCTTTCATTTCTTTCTTTTACATTTTTATGTCTCTGAAATATCTCTGTAAACCACCTCAAAATATATTTATATCAAAGAGTAGTATAAGCAAATAAAGAGAATAAACTGTCTGAAAATAATTATCTGGAAAAATATAAAGTAGGATGTGCATGAGATAATAATTTAAAATTTAGAAAATATACTTAAATTTCTATATTTATATCTTAATGTAAACAAAAATTAATTTCAGAAATATTTAACATGCAAATGAAAGAAGTCTATGTGTGCAATTTAAAAATAAGTGACTAATTGACTGAGGAAGACTTTAGACATCTCCTGGAATTGCCCTTACCTAAAGTAGATTACTTTGTCCAAGGCCATGCCTCCTTCTTAAGGATAATCTACGTCCAATAATTAGTTGACACCAAGATTTTAAAAACCCTTTTACAACTCAGTATTGGTTTGCATTACCATCCTAGCTTCAGAGCTCCCTATGGAGTAAATTGGTACTTTTGCTAGAACTGCCTCATAATCCAGCTTCTGCTGCTGCTCTGTTCTGCTTCATCACATCTTCTATGGCTATCAATCTTGAGAACTCTTCCTAACTTCCTGCATGCTAATCCCATCTCAGAGGCTGCTTCTCAGTGAGGGTAACCAGATGGGGAGGTGGATACATAGATAAATCATAGAGAAAAATAGAGACTTACAGATTGATCAGTAGATAGCTACGTAGCAGATACATAGATGCATGCATGGATACTATATTTGCTCTTGGCAGAAAGGTAGAGAAGTGATACAAGAATGTATAGGTTGATTGACAAAGAAGTATGGAATCTGACCACAGTACAAGGTAAGTAACTACAACTGAGCAAACTGGACAAGCCTCCATGACACTAGGAAATCACCTAAAAATCCCAGTCATAAGTTATTCTTTTTTTCTTTTTTTTAAAGATTTCATTTATTTATGAGAGAGAAAGAGGGAGAGCATGAGCGTGGGTGTAGCGGCAGATGGGCAAGCTGACTCCTCATTGAGTGGTAACCTGTTGCAGGACTCAATCCCAGGACCTTGAGATCATGACCTGAGCTGAAGGCAGGTGCTTAACTGATTGAGCCAACCAGGTGCTTCATAAATTATTATTTCTTATTCACACAAGAATATATTTAATTATTTCATGTTACTATATGGTTGAGGGCTAATTTTCATCCAGCTGATAAAAGAACTGGTTTTACTAACTGGGAGGCAATTAAGGCATTTAGAGCCAGATGCCAGCTTCAAGATCATGATCTGAGGTGAAACCGAGTTGGACAGTTAAAGACTGTGCCATCCAGGAACCCCAGATTTTATTCATCTTAAAACTGGGAGTTTAGGGGTGCCTGCGTGGCTCAGCCGGTTAAGCATCTGCCTTTGGCTCAGGTCATGATCTCTGGGTCCTGGGATCAAGACCCACATTAGGTTCCTTGCTCAGCAGAGAGTTTGCTTTTCTCTCTTCCTCTTCCTCTGCCACCCTCCACCCTTGTGGCTCATTCTCTCTCTCTGCCCCCCAAATAAATAATTAAAAATCTTAAAAAACAAAAACAAAAACTGGAATCTATACCCTTTAACTACCTTCACTTATTTTCCGCACTCCCTACTTCCCAGCCCTAGAAACCACCTTTCTATTTTGTTTTTGTGAGGTTTTAAGATTTTACATAAAAGTTACATACGGTATTTCTCTTTCTTAGGCTTCTGTCACTTAGCAAAATACCCTCAAGTTCCATCTATGTTGTTGCAAATGACAGGATATCCTTCTTTTATAAGGCTAATATTCCATTGTATGTATATACACCACAATTTTTTTAAAAAGATTTATTTACTGGGATGCCTGGGTGGCTCAGTTGGTTGAGCAGCTGCCTTCAGCTCAGGTCATGATCCCAGCATCCTGGGATCGATTCCCACATCGGGCTCCTTGCTTGTCAGGGAGCCTGCTTCTCCCTCTGCCTCTGCCTGCCATTCTGTCTGCCTGTGCTCGCTCTCTCTCCCTCTCTCTCTCTGACAAATAAATAAATAAAATCTTTAAAAAAAAAAAGATTTATTTACTTATATTAGAGAGAGCACACTGTGTGTGCACAAGTAGGGGGAGGGGCAGAGGGAGAGAAACTTCAAGCAGACTCCCTACTGAGCACTGAGCCAGGTGTGGACCTCAGTCTCATGACCCATGAGCTCATGACCTGAGCTGAAACCAAGAGTCAGAGGCTTAACTGGTTGAACCACCCAGATGCCCCAATATACCATAATTTTTCAATCCATTCACCCATTAATGGATACTTAGATTATTTCCAAGTCTTGCCTAGTGTAAATAATGTTGCAATAAGCATTGAGGTACAGATGTCTATTTGAGATTGTGACTTTATGTCCTTCAGATATGTACCCAGAAATGGGATTACTGGATCATATGGTAGTTGTGTTTTTAGATTTTTGAGGAACCCCCATACTGTTTTCCATAGTGACTGTACCAATACACGTTCCTATGAACAATATAAAGGGTACTCTTGTCTCCACATCCATGTTAATGTTTATCTCTTGTCTTTTGGTAAAAGCCAAAATGTGTGAGGCGATATCTTATAGTGGTTTTGATTTATATTTCCATGAGTATTAGTGATGTCGAACATTTTTTCAAGAACCAATTGGTCACTTGACTGTGTTTTTTGGAAAAATTTGTGTCCTTTGCCCACTTTGAATTTGGATTATTTGCTTCTTAGCTACTGATGAGTTCCTTATGTATCTTGGATATTAACCCCTTATCAGACACATGGCTTGAAAATATTTTCTCCCATCTCATAGGATGTCTTTTCATGTTTTTTTATTATTTCTTTTGCTATGCAAAAATAAATTTTAGTTTGATATAGTCCCACATATTTACTTTTGATTTTGTTGCTTATGCTTTGGTTATCATATCCATAAAATCATGGACAAGATCAATGAAAAGGAACTCCTTCCTCTATGTTTTCTACCCATAGAGTTTTATGGTTGTAGGTCTTAAATTTAAGTCCTTAACCTATTTTTAACTTTTTACAAGTGGGTTAAGATAGGAATCTAGTCATTCTTTGGCATGTAAATGTCCAGTTTCCCTAACACCACTTATTAAAGAGAGTATCTTTTACCCTTTGAGTATTCCTGGCTCCTTTTTCAAATATTAGTTGACAATATATGCAAAAGTTTAGTCTGGGCTCTTGATTCTATTCCATTGGTTTATATATCTGTTTTTATGTCAGTACCATACTGTTTTCATTATTGTAGCTTTGTACAGTAGTTTGAAATCAGGAGGTATAATGCCTCTACCTTTGTTCTTTCTCAGAATTGTTTTGGCCAGAAAGGGTCCTATGTGGTTTCATATGAATCTCAGCATTTTTTTTTCCTATTTTTATAAAAAATGTCATTGCAATCTTTCTATTTTTATAAAAAATGTCATTGCATTAAATCTACACATTGATTTGAATAGTATGGATATTTTAACGATATTCATTCTTCCAATCCATTAACATGGATATCTTTCCATTTATTTGTATCTTCTTCAATTTCCTTCATCAATCTTATAGTTGCCATTGCACAGATCTTTCACTTCCTTGGTTAAGTTTATCTCCAGGTATTTTCTTGTTTTTAATTCTATTGTAAATGGGATTATTTTCTCTATTTCTCCTCCAAACACCTCATTGTTAGTATATGGAAACATGACTGATTTTTTGTATGTTGACTTTATATCCTGCAACTTTACAGAATATGCTTATTAGTTCTAACAGTTTTTTTGGTGGCCTCTTTAGAATTTTTTTTTTTTAAAGATTTTATTTATTTATTTGTCAGAGAGAGAGAGGGAGAGAGAGCAAGCACAGGCAGACAGAATGGCAGGCAGAGGCAGAGGAAGAAGCAGGCCCCCTGATGAGCAAGGAGCCCGATGTGGGACTCGATCCCAGGACGCTGGGATCATGACCTGAGCCGAAGGCAGCTGCTTAACCAACTGAGCCACCCAGGTGTCCCATCTTTAGAATTTTTTTGTGCATAAGATGTCATCTGGAAAAGCAATGACTATTTTACTTCTTTCATTCTGATTTGGAAGACATTTCTTTTTCTTGTCTGATTGCTCTTTCTAGGACTTCTAGTACTATGTTTAATAGGAGTGGTGAGATTGGGGACCCTTGTTTTTTTCCTGATCTTTGAGGAAATATTTTCATCCTTTTACCATTGAGTGTGGCTATGTTAGCAGTGGGCTAATCATCCGTGGCTTTTATTATGTTGAGACTTTTTATCATGAAGGGATGGTTAATTTTGTCCAGTAATTTTTCTGCATCTATTAAAATGATCGTATAGTTTATATCTTTTATTTTATTAATGTGATGTATCCTATTTATTGTTTTGCAAATGTGACCCATCCTTATAGCCCAAGGTTGAATTCCACTTATTCATGGTGCGTGATCTCTCAGCTATGTTATTGAATTCAGTTTGATAGTATTTTGACGAGAATTTTTGCATCCATATTCATCAGGTATATGTTTATATATAACTCTCTTTGTATTATTCTAATATGGATTTGGTATCAGAGAAATGCCAGCCTCATAAAATGATTTTGGGGTATTCCCTCCTGTTCAGTTTTTTTAAATTGTTTTAAAAGGATTACATTAATCTTTAAATGTGTGGTAGAATTTACAAGTGAGACTATGTGGTCCTGGGCTTTTTTTGGGTTTTGTTGTTGTTAGGAGGTTTTTGATTACTGATTCAATCTCCTTAACCATTACTGGTCTATGCAGACTTTCAGTTTATTTCTGACTCAGTCTTGGTAGGTTGTATTTTATAGGAATTTACATTTCTTGTAAGTTGTCCAAGTTGTTGGCATATAGCTGTTCATAGTAGTCTCATGATTCTTTATATTTCTATGGTATCAGTTTTAATGTCTTCTTTTTCATTTATAATTTTATCTATTAACGTTTTCTCCCTTTTTCTGTTGTTTAGTTTAGCTAAAAATTTGTCAATTTTGTTTACCTCTTCAAAGAACCAAATATTGGTTTTGTTCATCTTTTTTATTGTTTTCCTATTCCCTATTTCATTTATTTTTGCTCTAATCTTTATTATTTCATTTCTTATGCTAACTTTGGGCTTTACTTGTTTTCCTATTCCTTGAGGTATAAAATTAGGTTGCTTTTTTAAGATCTTTTATTTTTCTTGGTGTGTGTATTTGTAACTACAAGTTTCCTTCTTAAGACTACTTTTGCAGCGCCTGGGTGGCTCAGTGGGTAAAGCCTCTGCCTTCGGCTTAGGTCATGATCTCGGGGTCCTGGGATCGAGTCCGCATGGGGCTGTCTGCTCAGCAGGGAGCCTGCTTCCCTCTTTCTCTCTGCCTGCCTCTCTGCCTACTTGTGATCTCTCTCTCTCTCTCTATCAAATAAATAAATAAATAAAATCTTAAAAAAAAAGACTACTTTTGTTACATTCCATAGATTTTGATATGTTGTGTTCCCATTTTTGTTTTTTTCAAGATTTTTATAATTGTCTTTAATTTTTTCTTTGATACCTTGCTTGCCCAGGTGTTTATAAATTCTAATACTCTTTCCCTATCAAAAAGAGGAGTTAATGTCCCCTCCCCTTGAAATTGGGCCATGCTTTGGGACAGCCTGGAGGAAAAGAATGCAGTAGAAATGACACTGTTGTTTCTGACTATGTTAGCAAAGGGCATATAGATTTTTCCTGGTATCTCTTTGAAAATTAGCTCTGGGTGTTCCTTCAATCATTGTCAAGTCCAATAGCAATGAGACTATTTTATGGAAAGACTAGAGAGAGGAAAAGAGAGACAGAAATGCCAGAGGAGGCTTACCTATTCCAATTCCTGTTGGAAAATTCCTAGCCCAGGTGCCAGACAAGTATGCAAATGAAGAAGATTCAAGATGACCCCATGAGAGAACTGAAGCAAGAAATGCAAAGCCAGTCATTGCCCAGTCTTGAGCAAATCATACTTCATATTTTAGGCCACTCTACTATAGTAATTACTGCAAAGTGTAAGATAACTACAATAGATACTACCCTTTGTACATTCTGAATTAATAACTCGATTATCTTTTTATATAAAGGAATGAATATAAAACTATGATGTTACATACATCAGTCAAAATGATTTTTCACTTTTTAAAATGTTAAAGATACTGCTAAATATCTTAAACTTCTTCAAAGCAGTAATTGAATATAATCCTCTTTGTTTCCTCAACTACTACTAGAATGGAGATTCTTTTATTCATTTCAGAAGTCTGAATAGGAGAAGGCTTATAGCACTCAGTGCATATACACGCACTACACATCCCACCTCATCTTAGCCCACTCCTGCTTTTTGGTGCGCAAACAAGGAAAATGTTTTCCATTATTAAGATCCATGGGCACTGCTTGGCCAATTCTTTGCAGAGGTAAAGTGTTCTATTTTTACTTAAAATTGAGCATTTAAAACAGGAATCACTTCAAGTCACAACTTTTATTTGTGGTCATGGGAAACTCACTACCTAGTCCCTAATAGAATTGTTATAAAGTAGTGAGTATGCATAATATTTCAAGAGAGAAAGACAGATGAGAGTTTTCTGGTATGGTCTGTTCTTTCATGTTCTTTGTTATTGTAACTCATGAAAATTATCTTCTTGGAATAAGATACTCTGTGATTCCCATGAAGCAGGAACACTACTGACAATTTACGAAGGCTTTTCTTTCTCTGAGGGTGGAGGAACAGACACATGGCTAATGGCCAAGAGTCTTGGTGTGCAACCTCAGAATTTCCCAAGGGAGCCCTGGCTCAATAAAAGTTTCTATCTTCTAATGGAAATGCATATAGATTTTTAGATGCCAGAATAAGCATTTGAAATTGTACATTATATTGATACTTTCTACAGCAATTTATAAGGCAATTGGACCTATTTATTCCTGGATAGGAGAGGCTGAACTATTGGCATATTTTCTTCCCAAATATTTCTTTGCATTAATATTTTCAAAGCACTTTAGAAAGAGGCTGTTTTAATGAATGTACTGTGCTTGATTGGTTGTTCCTTTAAACAATAGGGGTAAGAAATTGAAGGATTTATTAAGGGATTGCTATCTTAGTTTTAAACTGTAAAACTTGTTTTTATTGTAGGTAAGCACATCTTTATAAATGAATTCAAGAGTACAGTTCTCTCAGGCATTTAGAGGCAGATACTAATGCTCTGAAGTCTCTACGGAGACTTGTTTTGTCACCTGTGGAAAACTAATTCTGAATAAGTAGCAGTGAGATTAGTCATTCTGGCCTCTACTGAATTGTGGTTGTTCAAGCTTCACTAGAACCTTCCCCATCTTCTGGCACCTGAGAATTGTACATCTCACCTGTGACCAAAACCTGAAACTGAACCAATAGAACTGACATGCCCAGAATGGAAATACCAATGTTGGCAGTTGATGGGGAAGCCTCTCAGAGGGGGTCCAAGTTAATATGACAACTCCACTGAAGCAAATCATCACTAAAGGAAAGAGACTCTAGCATAAGCAAGCTGTTTTTCATTATTATACAGAATTTCTAAAAGAGAGTAATATTAAGTTTCTTTATAACATAGGATATGTTTTTCCTCAGCATTTCTTCAAATTAGCTAAAGAACCATGGTGAGGGTCTGAAACTCCAGTGGTTTTATGTGTACTCAGAAATCCTAGTATCCAGATATATTGAAGCCCCAAAGGGAAAAGGGAAGCAGTAGCAGCATTCCATTCAAAATTGAGTTAGGTAATAATAAGCCTTCTGACCAAGAGTCAAGGTAACAACTAAACACCCATACCCATGTAGACAAACAACATAGAAGGAGTAGATCTTTTAATATTAATTCAAATTTTCCCCCAGTTAGAAACAAAACTTCTATTTTCTTAAATCAAGTTTTCTGTATCTTGCCCATGTACTTTGTAGTTTCTCTGTTTATTTGTTAAAGCCTTGGACCTGACATATTGTCAAATTAATCGTATCATGATCAGAAATTAACTGAATTTAGGAGACACTGTTGTCTATGGGTGGAGGGTTAAAAAAAAAGGCCCAAGCTTTCTTTGGAATGCGCAGAAAATGATATATCATTGTTCTTTACTTCTTTCATCTCTCTCTCATTCCTAAATGTATGTGTGTGCATATAGGTGTATATGTATATTTATTTGTCCCCCCCCCCTTTTTTTTTCTTCATAGAAAGTTTTGGCTCAGGGATAGGTGTTAAGAATAGTTTTGTTTCTTTAATATGTAAATATGTGAAGACCCATTTGGAGTCTGGAAAGGACAGTATCATGCTTCTATACTAAGGAGAAGGCAGTCATTAATACCCATAATAATGTAATAGAGGGAGATGAAGGTATATACTATTTAAATAGAAATTTTGGAAGTAGAACCTAGTTCTTGAAATTTAACTAGAATTTCATTAAGTGGTTTTAATTTTTCTAAAGCTGAGAGGATGGATCGTAAAAAATGAATTATATGTCTCTACCCAGGTTCCTTTGTCTTTATGGTTATTGTAAAATTTCTGTAAAATCATCTTGGTAGAATATTTCTTATACTTCCAATAGATTCTTCAGCTGCTTTTAAAAAATTACTGATTTATTTTAGTTACAGTAAAGAAATACATTATCAAAACTATAGTTACACTAAAGTAATTTGACTCCTCTGAATAAAGAAATAATATATAAGTGCTGGACACGACACTTGTAATCTTATACTTTGGTGATTTAATAATAGTTAATTTCAACTTTCAACTCTAGTAAGAGATGGATTTGTCTTTGCCACTTAGAATTTAGATTTATATCTTTAGCTCATTCAGGAGAGTTCCCATGTAGGAGTATGTCAGTCATAAAAATGTTCAGATTTGTTTGAGAGTACTTGAATTTTTTTCCCACAAGAAGTGTTTATTTTCTTGGTTGTACATAGTTCCAGAGAGATTCTGGGTACAAAATGATTGAGAGACAGTTCAGTCCAATAATAATAAAAAAAAATTTCCCTTAACCCTATCAGATGATATTATCTCCATAAGTAGTAGTTCTCAAAGTGGTCTCCAGAATAGTAGCGGAGACATTATCTGCTGAAATAAAAATTCTCAAAAAAAAAAAATTCTCAGAATTTATGAAGAAATAAGGATTCATAAACCCTCGGGGTGGGACCCAGCAATCTGTTTTAATGAGCTCATCAGATGATGCTAATGTGTGGTCAAGTTTGGGAGTCACTGACTATGAGAATAAAATAAATAAATAGGATTGAAAACAGAATATATAAAAGGCAAGACAGACTTGATGGTCCAATAAGTAGGGCAATAATACAGTAACAGGAGGTACAAGGGACATAAAGTCCCCATCACATGTGCCATGTTAACTAACTTCATGTAATATGTTGGCGTAATAATAGTTTATAAATTTGTAGCACATGGAACTTTTCAAATTGCTTTCAGATATTGGTTTCTTGTAATAAATAACCTTCTGAGTTAGATAGAGGAAACAGAAAGTTGATCCTAATCTATAAGTAAGAAACTCAAAGTTTTGTCAAAGGTCACCCAGTTTTAGAACTCCTTTTTCTTTCCCTCTGAGACTTCTTGTTAACATACCATGTGACAGTATGACCCTTATGAAAAGAAACTGATTAAAATAAAATACATTGTAATCATTCTACATCAATAATATTACCAAGTTTGGTTTTTATATTAAGTGATGTATTAAAGTATATTAGAGGAAATATCTCTACTTGTTAGAACTTTCATGATCTGCATGGTATGATTTATTGAGAAAAATTTAATCTCTTATAGGTACTTCATTTAAAGTTCATCTGTTGTACTAAGGTATTGTTATATTGTAAACTTTATAACAAAATACAGATATTTCAAGAAAATTTCAGTCTTTAGGTTACTTCCTGTCTCACACTAAAACTCTGTTGTCATCACTATTTTATTCATCCTTCAGGTATTTTGGAGTGCTTACTTTGTGGCATGTCCTCTTCTAGGCATGAGGAAAATAAATACACACTATAAGTCTTGCACTCCAGGAGCTTCCTTTATCTAGTAAGCTACCATAACGGGTCTATAGGATAGCAATAGCCTCCTCAACTTTCTCCCTGCATATAGTATATTCTTTTCCCTGCCCAGCAGACAATGAACCTTTTCAACCATAAATGATTTCCTATCATTTATTTCTCTGTCTAAAACTCTCCAGAAGGTTCTCATTACATTTAAAGAATAAAATCCTAAGTATTTTCTATAAAATACAATGTTCCACATCATCTGACCCTTATGAGTCCTTCTGAGTTACTGTGATTTAATTATTTCTTGTTCCTTCAATATACTAAGTATATTCCTAACCTAGGTCCTTTGTTCTAACTGGTTATTTGGTCTGGAACACTTTTGCCCTAAAGATTTGCATGGCTCATAATTTTATTTCATTCTCATCTGTATTCAAATGTTACTTCTTAGAAAGTCCTTCTTTGACAACTTTATGTAAAATAGTCTCATACACTCCCAATCTAGTTACTTTCAAATCCCTCATCTTGCCAGATTTCTTGGTCAAAGTGTTAGCACCATATATATCTGACAATATAGCATATATTATGTATAAATTTTATGCTGCTTACTTAACATTTTATATTATAAAGAATGTACTATTTATTAGATATTAATTTTTTTACAATTAGTCTTTTTCACTAGTAGTTGCCTTCCATAAAAGTAGAGATTTTTGTTATTTTGTTCCTCACCTTTGTATATCTTTGAGACTATGATTTAAACTATGAACAAACATCAAATTATGCATTAAAAATAATAAAAATAATAAATATGTATTTAAGAAGTTGATTTTACAATGGAAAATTTCATTAATGATAAAAAGCAGCACGTGCCCTTATTTAATGATAAAAAATGGTAATTTTGCCCTAACACTACTATCAGGTATGCATAAGATAAATAGATTTGAAGGAGAAAAAAAATACATACAAAGGTACCAGTAGAATTCCACTATCCATTGTAAGATGCAAACTGATCTAGTAAATAAACATAATTAAGACATATTAAAATATAGTGAAAAATATATATTTAATATATATTATGAAAATATATAAATTGTGCAGTGGAAATATAATAAATTCTGTAGAACTACAAAAGAACCACAGAACATGGTAAGAGAACACAGAACATGATAAGATACAGCCATTTTTTATTTATATTTGTTGATCCCAAGTAGGGAAATATATTACAAATATATATATTTTTCATGTTCTATAAATGAGTGATAGATTTTTGTTGAACTGTGTATTTTAAAAAGTGGGTGGAGTACTTTCTACCTTTTATAAAAACTCTGGTGGAATATACGTTTGTGATTTCTTCTAAAGAACAAAATTCATTGAAGTAGGATTTTTTTCTTATTCATCATGAAATCCCCAAAACATATAATAAAATATTTTTAGGTAATAAGTTCTTTATATAATGAAAGAACAGCATGAATTTTTATTATTTCCAAAAGGCTGAATTCATGTTCTTTTTCCTATTTGAGGTCTGGTTATCCTTTCCCAGTGGTAAGATGTTTTTCACTCCAATTTAGTGTAAATCCTTACTCTCTGGTGCTGTCAGCCTGTAGGTAATGTTTTTATTACTCATCAATCTTTTCCTCTTCCTACTTATACAGGTGCGGTGCATAACCTCCAAGATTCCGTACAAGAAAAATGCCCCTTATAAGTAAGGTGCCAAGTTTTTGGAACTATCACACTAGTGAATGATGACCTTTGTAAATAGGTGGGCAATTAGAAAACCTCCAAAACATATTTGGAAGCAGCATATTATTTTAACTAAGTCCTTATATGTAACCCTGATACCTTCAAAACAAATAAGGAGACAAAGCTTTCCAATATTCATTCTCCATAAATTGATGTGAATCATTTGATTTTTAAGAAACCTAGTACTATGTTTAATGTTTCTCTTTTGGGTGTAGATATAGATGAGAAGTAAACAACATTGTATTTGGAAATCCTGCCTATATAAATGGGGAATATTAATATCCAGCATCATTATAACTTACAGTGAATAACAAAAGAACATAAGTTCTACTGGTTTATCTCAAATGGAGGATAATTGCACATATATTTGAAGAGGAACCAGGGAGTTCTAAATACTCTAAGGGAGAGGAGGATTTCGTCTCAAACAATTAAATGGACTTGTTTTCTCACATAGGGGGACTTAACTAAATATTCTTGGTCTTTTTCTGCTCTTAGTCAAACTCTTATATACTTTCAGAAAAATCTTTCAAGAGTCAAAGTTCAAAGTAATGATCTAAAATACTCACATGTTGAAAGGTTCAAAGTAGTGATATAAGACTTGGTGATGATATTAATGAGTAATATCAGGAGTTGTACTTCCATGGGTGGACTTAAGACACATATTTGTTAACATATTTTTAACATATCCCCACCATTGTTGAAATTTAGATAAAGACTCTCTCTTTGATTTAAATTTTTATTATGTAGTACATAAAATTATTTCTTTTCTTTCAACCCTATGGATTAACACATAATAAGCCAAAGAAATATAGTGTATAGCAGCAAAGTAATTGGATAAGTAATATCTGTCTTTGAGGGAAATTAAAATAGTTTTATCATCTACATGATAATAATTTTCAGAAAGATTCATTGATACCATCTTCATGGTTTGTGGCATGTAAACATAATGACTTGACAATGATTGTTATTAATGATGATAATAGTCTTCATTATTGGATGTGTCCTATGTACTTGCCATTGTACTAGGCATATTGTATATGTTATTTGACTATACCTCACCATATCATTAGGAGATACATCCCTATTTTACCAATGATATTTCACTGGGGTTTTACCAATTTTACTGGGGCTCTCAGGGGTAAGTTAATGTCCTAAAATGAGATAGTTAGAGAAAGGAGAAGCAAGAATTTAAAACCTGACTTATCTGACTTTGAATCTCCTGCTTTTTTCACATTGTCAAACTAAGGACTCTAATGTTTCCTTTAGGTGAGTATTTTCTCTATTCTCTTCATGTTTCACTGAGTGATTACTTGTACCTTAAAAATACAAAGAACCTCCTTGTTTGTCATTGGAGACAATAAGGAAAGACAGTAAAGCTATTGCTCTATGTAGTCGTTTTGCAAGAGGATGGGGGTGGGTAACAGCAGAACTCCATGGAGCCAAATGGACAATGGCAGCTGAAAGAAAGGAAGCTATTTGAACATCTTGTTCTTATAGAATTGGTGGAGTTAGTTTAAGACTGAGCAAGAGCTGCCTGAATGAGAAATTTAACAGCTCATATTGTCCCTAAACTGTACTATGTAGTCAATTGAGCTGGAAGTTGTACCTAAGGCATTTAGGAATTTTGTTATGGTTGGATATAGAGTCAAAGTGAACTGTAAAAAAAAAATTGATACGTTTGATGACTAGGACTGTTGGAGCAAAAGTATGAAATACTCAATTTTTATGGATAAAATATCTCAATATCTTGAAGCATATGCTGTTGAAATCTACCCCATTGTCCTTTGCCCACCTGAATTCCCCAAGGCTATGATAGTTTCCTGCATTCTGAAAAATTCCCATCTCAAGCACCTTTATCTTTTCTACCAGAAGGTATTAAGAAAGTTGCCCAGCCACAAGCCAGGTATAACCTAGAAGTAGAGGAGAGTTTATATTCCCAGAAACAACTGTCACCCACTGGGGAGTAGTTGTCAATGGACAAAATTCTTTAGCTAACCTGTTGTTCAGCTGTCTTGTGTAGTGATTCTATTTCAAGTTTCACATAGTTTCTCTGACTGTTCTCAGTGGGACTGAGCTGTAGTTACTCATGGCTGTAACTCCCTCATTAATGAACACCTTTCATTGGTTGTTGGTGGTATATTTATCTATTTATTTATTTATTTATTTTGCTTTGCTCTGTCACTGTCCCACTTCCTTCTGGAATCATATCCCAAATAAACTACTTGCTTGCAGTTAGTCATTATGTTTTTGTTTGTTTGTTTGTTTTGTTTTGTTTTGTGTTTTTAAGACTTTGAGAGAGTGAGCAAGTGAGAGAGCAAGCATGAGAAGGGCAGGAGGAGCAGAGGGAGAGGGAACAGCTGCCTTCCCGCTGAGCAAGGAGCCAGATGCAGGACTGGATCCCTGGCCTCTGAAATCATGACCCAACCAAAGGCAGACAATTAACTGTGCCACTCAGGGGCCCCTACATGCTTGAAGTTCTTGCCTTAAGGTCTCCTCTTGGTGAACCCAATCTAAGACTATTCTCTAAAAATGCCCTCCCAAAGCTATTTTGTCTACATTTATTGCATTTACTTTTTATTATTATTATTTTTATTATTATTAATTTTCAGTTAAACAGCCGAATGCCCTTTAAAAAATAAGGAAATTCTCTTATGAAAGTGCTTTTCGTCTTATCACTTTGATTCTATGAATTGTTTAAATTTGTTCTTCCCATAGACTACAAACTCTGCATGGATAGGTGAAGCATCTGTTTTCTTTTCCTCTCTCTTTGCCCCTCTTCCCCTTTTTCCACCTATAAATATTTTCTGCTTGCCCCTAGCATAGCAGCTGGCACATATTAGGTGCTTAGTAAATGTTTTATGGTTAACTGAGGTTTTCACGAAAGTTACCTGTGGTTTATGTTACTGGATTATCTTATATAAGTAGTTATGTACTTTGCTTATGGTCACATTCACAATTGATGGAGACCAGTTTCTAATTCATGTCTGTCTACCTAAAACCCATACCTTTTCCAGTAAGTGTCATTCTCCAACAGCCTAGATGAGGGACAAAATTGTCATGTTCTTTATCCTTGTTTGGGATTCTAGTTTATTGGCTATCAAAGAAAAGAATGACCAAATCTGAAGACCTTAGATCTTGTCGTAAATCTCAGTAATACTTCATATGTAAATGGAACCACTTTAGTCAGAAAATGCTTTTATGTGGTAATTTGTGACCTGTTGCTCATGTGTATGCCCTGGAGATGAGAGAAGAATGTCATGTATACAGTTTAGTATGGATGGTGATGGAAAAACAACAGGATGGATTCACATTAGAGCTATTTCCCAGTCCCATTTCCTTCCCCTGGAGTTACTCTTTTGTATTTGAGGAGTCTTATACATTCAGTACTTTTGGTAGGAGATGTAGAATTAAGTGAGATTAATGTTCTATTCCCATTTTATAAATCATTTATCAATTCAAATCAATTCAAATAGTGAAAACACCAAGGAGGGACCATCTTTTTGGAAACCAAGTATTTGCTATGATGAAAAAATATCAGGAGAATTTAAGGATATTTCTATTAAATATTTTTATTTGTCTTTGTTTAATTACATGTGCTCTAAAGTATTTTATATGCTCATATAAGAGTCTCATGATCTACCGACTGAGCTAGCCGGGCGCCTTATATGCTCATATATAAGATCTTCTAACTGCAACTAACTAGCCAGGCACAATTTTTTCTAGCAAGAATATATAAATAGACTTATATTAAATAAATACTTTTAGCAATTAAAATATATGTTTATACTACTTAAATATATAGGCATTTAAAATTACATATATGAAATATTTATTTAGAAAAGTTACTTTTGTCAGTCTCACAATATACTAGTAATTTTTTCAAACCCTCACCTGTACCTTTAGCATTACTGTCATTACCTCCTCCTGCATATGTGGGGTCCTCCAGCTTCATCTTTATTTCTGTCTGAGTTGTTTGAGATATAATGCTTTTTGAACCAATGGGAATTTTCTCTCACATTACAGGATATTCTTTACATACCATGAGGACAGTTTGTTTTATTATCATTTTTAATTCCAAGAATGTATAATTGTGATTAATTCAGTGTCACTTGCTGCTCGCTCTGTCCATTTCCAAACTGATCTCTACCAGGGTCCCTTTTTAAAGATGTCTCAGACAACTATCAATTGATTTCTCTACAGATGATAAATTTCTGAGTTCCTTTTCCTATTTTTCTCTTTTTATTGTATTACTTCTATGAGATCCAGAAATAACATTGATTGAGGTTATTTCTGGCTGTTGTGCCTTTCTCAAACAGAACATTGCTATTTAAATACAATTGAAAGAATGTCCCTTAAATAGAAAATATTTTAAGGTAATTAAAAGGCAAATCTGTTTTTTAAAAAGAAAAGTTTTGGTAAAAAGTTCTCCTCATATTTGAGTATATGGACAGATTAGTTTCCTAACTAGAGTGGTCTCTTGGCCCAATTTTCCTGCATTCATAGTGAATGAATCATTTCTCTCTTTTTTAACAAAAATTTAAGTGCTTGCATTATTTTCAAGTATAGGAATTTCATACCTTTTACCTTTTATCTTTAAATATAAATTTTACAGAGATTTTGCTTTATATATGTGTGTATATGCACATATATGTATAGACATGTATATGTATATGTACTTGTATGCGCAGATTTTTAGGAGCAGAAGGAGCTATTTGGAATAAATTTTCGAAAAATATTTGGCTCAAGAAAAAGACAGTCTATGAGACAAGATGAAAATAGTAATAATGTTATAGCTAACATAATAGGCTAATGTTAACTTCATGGTAGAAATAGTTCAAGGTCCAATATATAAATTATTTTATATATTCCATGTTTTAGCCAAGGTGAACTTAGCTCATAGATAACAAAATTATATTCCTCTAACTTAGCTCAGTCTACTATGTTTTTATTAATTTTTCAGCTGCCCTCCTGGAGATAAGTCTTGATCCCTTTTGTGTTTTAATTATGGCAACCCTCTTTGGGGTAAAGTTGTTGCCAAGGCAAAAAAGTAACTAAATGGTGCCATCAAAACCGTGTGCCATTGAGAGTCTTCCCTCACAATATTTAGAAGCATTAAGGCCGATTACAGTGAAGAGTGGTCACTGATACCGTGGGTAAATGCTTATCCTATATGTAGGTAGCTCTTCTGTTAATGCCATAACCAATTGTGTACACAGATTTTAAAAATTCTAATTCCTTTTGTATACTATAAAAATTAACTTACCAGTAATTATTTGCTTTTGCTTTTTTACTGTTTTCTCATTTTAATACATCACTTGGTCAGCCTGCTCCTTCCAGAAATAAATGAATATACATAATAGTCATATGGGTCAAATTTTTACAGTTCTTGACCCTGAAGCAAAACAAGTTTCCAGACAATATCACAGACAGCAAAGCCATTTTATGCCATTTTATTTCCTCCTGTTTTTCTGTTATCCTCCACCTAGATGAAAAAGAACTGATAAGAATGGTGCCATTCCATGAAAAACCTATTGGATAATGTTTTTTTATTAGCTATGCTTCACTTATTTGGATTCACTCAATAAAAAATTATGACAAAATCTAATCAAAAGAATATTAAAAGGAAATTGTCACTCTCTTTTCTATAAAATGTAAAACAATTGGTAGTGTGGGCTCTGCAGTGATTTACTGTATATATCAGTGAATGGGCACACTAAAAAGCAGCTATTTGATGGGTAGGAGTGATAAATATTCATAAATATAGTTAATACTAAAACATTTTCTTCTCTACTACTTATTCTACTTTACTTATTTCTACTTGCTGGAGTGGTAGACATATTAAAATATTAATTTTCCGCTTTACTGGAATGATTTCAGAGTCAAGTGCCATTAAAATTTTGAATGTAAATATGAAAAAGAGGATATGGCTCATTCTAATCTTCTTCATTGGTTTTTTTAAACTATTTATTTGCTTTTTTTTTTTTTTTAACAGCTACTATTTCAAAAATTTTAATTGCTTTGGGAGACTTACGCGGAGGCCAGAAAAGGTGTCACAGTTCTGTGAAATATTGTCTGTCACTCAGAAAGCATTTGGATATTCCCTTATGAAGTGAATTTAAGCTTGTAAAACAAACGGCAGCTTTTGGGAGTCAGGGCCACATGGGATGGTCAAGGCTACATTTCACTGCCGTACAGAGCGCTTATATGCTTTTCTCTTTGTAAGCTATTGCGTGTTTCAGTTAGAGGGATAGGCCGAACAACGCTATGCAGGGCACTCCACGTGTGTGAAGCCATCGTGCCTCCTTAGCAGGCTTGGAGCACTGAGCAGAAGTGGAGTGAAGAGCTCCGATGAAGAGGTTTGTCTTTGTAGCTAGCCACAGGGGATTGTGCACTATGGATTATGAATTTAACCTGATGGGAAGGAGAAGCCATGATTTCCATCACTTTTAAAAATCTTGGGATTTTCTTTTTTTCACTGCTAACCCTTAGTTGGCTTGTTGGTTATAATATCACATTGACTCTATTACAGACCTCATACCTGCCCTCTCCACACATAGGCACTTATTACAGTTAAATGATGATACTAAGACTATTTTAATAAGTCCTATTTAAAAAAATCTGCACTCTTTCCCAATATTCATTAGGTTACCAGTTCTAAGACCTATTCCCTCAATGGCCATGCTGTGTTCGGACCCTGGTATACCATAAAATATTTAGCTATTGATCACAGATTGCTTGTGAGGCTTCTGATGCGTTGGAAACAGCCATGTTCTGAACTGAGCCTGACTGTGCAGAAAACAGATGTTGACAGGGGGATTCCCACCCTACATAACAACTCTCAGTTCTATTGTCACCCATCTGGCTACCTCAATCAAGTCATTATCTCTATTTAACGGAGATGAATTTTCCCAATTCCTATAGCTAAATAAGAAATAAAGAAGGAATCCACACCCAAGCAGCCTGACAGCAGCATCCTTGCTTTTAACCACAGCAAATGTTGCCTCCCCTTACCTATGGGATAAAGGAGAGTTTCTTCATATAGTTTGTCTTTCTGATATCATAGACATTTATCTGATATTTTTCTTCTTCTGACTACCACGTTATCTAGGTTTAAGCTCTCTGGTCATTTCAGAGGGCCAAAAAACGCAGATGGAAAAATAAATGATTAGGTCGGAAAACAAAACTAGCAAAGAAACTTCATTATGACAATGTAAGACATTCAAAGTTATTTACCTTTTGGAGGTAATAGAAGTTTCTAAGATCTGGACACAGGAAAAGATGATCAAATTATCTTATTTTAATTAATTAATTAGCTTCTTTTGGATACTGTTCTTTACTGTAATTTTAGACATCACTATGACTAATATTAGGTGTCTATAGCATCAAATTTATGCAATCCTTTATGCTAGTTATTTTACCTGTTATAATCTTTGAAATTTCTCTGCAACAGATTACCATATAATATAGAAATTACTATAGTCATTGTTTGGAGTAAAACCTATCTTACGCGTTATAAATTTTCTTTAAAGAAATTTAAAAAAATGTTCTAAGACACACTGATGTTTATTGCATGTCATAAGATACTGATTTTATCCATGACACTGCTTACAATGTAACCCAATCTGATGTCTGTGATCTAGTTCTAAATAATTCAATATAATTCATCCTAGTTCTAGTTAAGTCAATATAGATCCTCTTAGTATAGGGATTATAGCTGAAGCTACAATCGCATTATAGGCATTCTTATCTCCAGATACATCAAACTATTTGTACTTTTTTTAACATTTCCTATAGTATTTCTTATCCTTCTTCCTACATAATTTTTCCTCTTCCTGGAATTCTCTTAATTTACTTATTCAGCAAGTTCCTATTTTTTAAAACTTAAAGTATCAATTTACAATGAGTTCTGCACCCTGCTGTTCAAATTACACCCCCTTTCTTTATGATCTCAATGCATTTTACATCAGACCGTGTCATTTAATAGGTTAATTGTTGATTTAGTTGTCCTTTATCATAGAGTGCATGCTTTAGTACATGAATCATATTTTACTTGGCTTTATACCCATGGTGCCTATCATATGGCATATTCATATTATAAACAGATGAATGAATGTTAAACTGTAGCACAATAATTAGTAAATGTTTCTTTTTGACGTCTACTTTATGTAATAATACAGAATTGTGATAGAATTCTGAGGTGGCCTCCAAGATTCCTGCTCTCTCCTACACACCAGTTGAATAAACTGCTATTCTTGACTATGGGTAGAATCTGTGGGTATGATGAGATACTCAGTCCCACGATTATATTATAAATACATGACTTCATCTAAGCAGACTGGAAAGGGATAGGGGGTTATAGACTCACTCCAGCTGACCTGGATGAAAACAATAGCATTGTTGAAAACTGCTTATGGAGCCAAGTGGCAAGGGGATGTGGATGGCCTCTATGAGTTGAGAGTGATCATTGGCCTACAGCTCGCAAGAATGTGACTATGAGGAAATGAATCATGCTAACAACCAGTGAGCTTAGAATAAGATGCCGAATTTGAGAGGAGAGTCTGACACATTGATTTCACCCTGTTCAAACCTAACAGGGAACCCAGCTAATTAGACTTCTGGTGCATGGGAACTGTTGAGATAATATATGTTGTTTTAAGGTATTAAATTTGTGGTCATCTCTACATAACAGTAGAAAACTCCTGCAAGGATGAACCAGTTTTAATAGGTGGAGGCAAATTATATACTTCAAACCCTTGTCAATAATTTAAATATTTAAGTTACTTGTCATTAAATTTGTGTACTTCCCACCTACCTGCTGTATCAGGTTATTTTCAGTGTTTCTGGTTCTGTATGTTTATAGTTTATATAAAATTCTGTGATGAATATACGTTAGCTACTTTACAAAAATATCTGTTTATGCATTTATTCATTGTGCATATATTTTTGTTCATTTTTACCTTTCACTCTAAACCGCAAAAAGGAGTCTGTAACATCTTTTCAACAAAGTTATTTCCCACTAATAGTAATTTATTAATATTATATTTCAAAGAGTACTACTTAGAGATTGATTGACTAATATTTTCCTCCTGCTAAGTTCAGAGTTAACATACCAACTATGGAAATAAAATAAATAAAATTAAATAGAAAAAATGCATTTTTAATATGATCATCTGATATTAAAATGAATTACCAAGATTCAGGGCATTTCTCTTTTTGGTATTTATGCAAAACAAAATTCTAAAGTTTCTTAAGTTTTCTTAAGTTTTTTGGTTTTTTTTTTTTTTTAAATCTGAAGAAAGACAATTAAGTGAACACTATTAATGTGTCCTTCACTTTGGGAGTTTTATTTTAGTGCTGTAGGAGCACCGCAAAGAACCTACTAATGCTTTAGTAACACATTTTAAGAATGTAATAAATAGAATTAAATTTTTAATAACATCTGTAGTATTTTATATGCTTTATATGATCTTATAAAGTGGTAATATAGGAGAATAATTTGCTGGTCTGAAATTCAGAAAACCTTCAGGAAAGAGCATAGTATAGTATTTATGAACTATAGAATTATGTAATAAATAATTATGTTAAATTTCAATTCTACCAATAGGTTGTGTGATTTGGGTTAGATACTTCACTTTTTAAGCCTTATGTCCTCTGTCAAATGGCTTTAAGTAATATCTATAAAAAATAGGTCTACAAGTCAATGACTCCTTAGAATAATTATTTTGCAAATGTCATCAATTTATTATTTCATACATATTTTGTTTTTGTATTGTAGCCATTTATCCTTTACATCTCATACCTATAAGAGAAAAATAAAACCCAGTGTTTATTCCTTTCAATTATTATTAGATAGTATCTAGAGAGAATTTGGAAATATTTTGAAATAAATGCTTTCAGAATAACAATTATTGCATTATTCTTAATTAGAAAATTTAAATATGTGTAAACAGATTGTGTATATACAATTTGGTATATGTAATACTTTCATTTGCTTGCTTAGAAGATTAATACAAATTAGATACAGTAAATTGTGTATTTTTGGAATAAAGTAAAATCGAGAATAGATAATAACTAAAATTGGCATAAAAATGGAATTGCAATGGCTTTCAAAAATTTTTGAACATTATTCACCAAAAGAAGCATAACTTAATCAAGAATAAACTTTCATATATACAGCAAAAACAAGTTTTTTGTTTTTTGGTAGACTAAAAATGCCCACTAATTTTTAAGACATCCTCTTAGAATTCCATTTATAGAGAAGTGAGGTCTGTGTCCCTTTTTCTTGAAGTTTGGCTGGCCCTGTAACTTTTGACAATGGAATATGGTGAAGTGATATTATGCCCCTTTTCTGGCCCAGGAAATCTGATGAGTTTTCTAAGCCATTCCAACTACCAGCCATTTGAAGGATCCCAGCTAAGACCCCAGATTACTTGGAACAGAAACAATTTTTCTCCAAGGTGTTTGTTAGAATTCTGCCTCACAGAACCGAGAAAAAACCTAATGATTAGGTTATTTTAATTACTAAGTTTTAGAGCAGTTAGTTATACAACACTTGATGAAGTGCTGTTTACATTCTGTTTGTCTTGGGGAAAAAAAAAAGGGTCTTGAACTACTATATAGATTTTATGACCTCCTGAGGGATTTTAACCTATAGTATGAACACTGTCCTGGACTTTCCTTTTTTTTATTTTTTAAGATTTTATTTATTTGTCAGAGAGTGAGAGAGCACAAGCAGAGGGAGTTTTAGGCAGAGGGAGAAGCAGGCTCTCTGCTGCGCAAGGAGCCTGAATGTGGGACTGGATCCAGGGATCATGACCTGAGCTGAAGGCAGAGGCTTAACTGACTGAGCCACCCAGGCATCCCATACCTTTGACAGTCCAATAAACAAAATATGTAACTTAAAAATAACTTCAAATTCCTTGCTTCTTTGTAGTATTTGTATGTAGGGAAAAAAATGAAATCCTAAATCTAGTGTAGTTTAGTTGAGAATTCATAGCGTTTATTGCCAAACACATACACAAAAAAAAACAAAAACAAAAAAAGGAAAATTTGGCTTTAGTTCGGTACCTAGTTTTTCACAAAATTCTGTCACCTCTCTGACCTTTAATTTTCTTTTCTATGTTATAAGTATAATTCTTACATGGAGTGCCTGGGTGGCTCAGTTCGTTAAGCATCCAACTCTTGATTTCAGCTCAGGTCATGGTCTCATGGTCCTGGATAGACCCCAAATCGGGCTCCATGCTAAGCAGGGAGTCTGAGGATTTTCTCTCCCTCTGCCCCTCCCTCTACTCACATGCATCCTCTCTCTCTCTCTCTCTCTCTCTCTTTCTGTCTCTCTAAAAACAAATGTTTAAACAAAGCTAGTGCATTTTTACAATTTTCTGTAAACAACAATACCAGAAATAGCCCCCGCCTCCAAATATGCCTGTGCTGTTTGAGGAATATATAAATATAATTATGAATTGCTCTAGCTTTACTGGTAGAAATCTTAAGATTCAGTGAAAATTACCTTACCAATCTCTCTGATCTCTAGGTGTGGACACAGTTTCAGGTAAACAAGACTAAACTTTGAGACAAGCTTGACTTTGGCTTATGCACATTGGATTTCTTGGCCCATTTTCCTCCTGAGTTACAAACTTTCTCCTCACTTTAAAGTGATCTACATGGTTATCTCAGATTTTTTAACTCTTTTTTCCAACTAGGAAAGTCTCCTAAAGCAACCATTTACACTTGTTAGGAAACGACTGTACTTGGGTGTTAATAAACATTGCAAAATGTGTTTCTTCCAGGCCATCCCCTTTAAAGTGGAGTGAAGTTTTGATTCTTTTATGATTTTCACTATGAACAAGAGAGAAAAAGTACTTTAAAGACTTTGGGTATAGGCGTAAACTAAATTTATACTTCATTTTCTCATAAGGGTGACCAGATGGAGACTATAGAGGATGGGCAGGAGGGAAAGCCTTTAGACGATCCTGCTTCTCTAGGGAGGACAAGCTCCTTGCTCTATACGTAACAAAGGGATTCAGGTGAACTAATATTTATGTGGTTGTTTTTAAACATGTTCAGAAAAAAATCCATCATTTTATCTAATATTTACATCCATCTTATAAAATAGGCCCAGTAGATGTAATTCACCTTGTAAGAATTAGACATATAAAAACAAGATACAATAAATAGACTAATTCCATCTATGTAAATCCAGACTTAGAATTAAAGGGAAAATAAGCATTTATTGCATGTTAGTCCTTACACAGATTAACTTGTATGAATGTCTGAGTGGTAGTCTTCCTTGGGAAGGCCACACCAAGCAAGAAAACACTTTTTTCTACATGGGCAGAAAAGTCAGGAAATCCTAATGTCAATCTTCTCCTTTTTCTCAGATGAAAGGGTCATTCAATTTATTAGCCCAGATTCTCTAAGAACTAAAGCTATAAAGGGATTATGTATACAAAATATTTACTGGGCACTACACTGGAGGAAAATAGGGAGAGACCTGGAGGAGCATAGGAAAATTATGAGTCTGCTGTCATGTTTGATTCCTGTTGAAGGACAGGGGGAAAGGCAGAAAAGGAAGAAAGTTGTAAACTGCAATGAGTTCTAGGAATGTTTGAGCAAATCTGAAAAAGTAAGTTGTCAAGTTGAAGTGTCCCATTAGACGAGTTCTCTATCTTCTATCAGTGGCCCTGCCTTAGTTTCCTTAGTATTCTGTTTAGTCACTGGCTGAAAGCAGCCCTTGAAAAGCTTAACCTTGGCTTAAAAAAGGAAATGGATTTCAGAGCACTGCAGATTGTACTAGCAATGACTTATGCTTCCCACACTAGGGAATCTGACAGGTGGATTTCATGGTCATCACACTGAGGGTGCCCTGTATGTTGGAAGTCACCTATTTTCCTTACTTATAGTAAAAAGCTTTTGGAAACAAACTGATATGAGATTTAATGGAAGTTGCCAATTTTCTGTCTTTGTGTTTTTGAATAATTACCTAACCATTCTGTGCCAGTTGATTATAACTGGAGAGGATATTTTGGCTGCTATTGCTCCATCTTGCAGGTGTGTATAGTGAAATCATAGGGTTGTGACAAAGAGAAAATATTAAAGACTTAACACTCATTCAGTAAGTAAATAATAAATAATAATTATTATTATGATAGAAGCTCTCATAACTGACTTCTACCATCTTTCCCCATTTACTGTTGTCTCTTGCATGCTGAATATTTGAGAATGTTAGACTTTCCTCTAAAACACCCATCCTGCTGTTATAAGTAGAGGTATATGAAAACCAAGGATCTTTTTTTTTTTTCTTTCCAAGTATCCGTATGCCATATAGTTGGATACTCTACTTAATATAAAGTTGTCCATTAATTCTGAGGAAAAAATATATTGGTTTTTATGAAAGTAATTAATGCTTTGGAAGTGTTGAGGAGAAAAAAGTTTTCTTCTTTCATCTAAGGTTCTTTTAACTGGACTAGGAATTAAATTGACATGAAAGCAATTGAGAGGAGAAAATCAAATTTAATTTTGTGTGTATGGATGATCCACATAGACATGAGATTCAAAACAGTCAGACAAAATGGAAGTATATATGTCATCCTAAACTAAAAAGAAGGAGGTAGAAGTCTGGGACAACAAAGGGAAGAAAAGGAATGTAATTTACAATAAGATGAAAAAGAGTAAATGTTTGCTAAACAAATGTTTGCTGGGGCATTCAGAGTCAATGGGGCATAGAGGTGACTTCGATCAAACAGGCCTTAACAGTTTCCTCCCTATCACACCCAGTTTATATCATGTACAGTTACTATGGTGTTAGCTCTCTTCCTGGAGGAGGTCCTCCATCTAAATTCTTTTACTCAGTTAATGGGGAGCAGGCCAAAGTTTCTTCTGAGACTTACGGGCTATAATTATTTTCAGGTTGGTATAATCCGCATGCCAAAGTGGACCATCTTGAGCTGGCCTGACTTTGGCCCTTATATTTGGCATCTGAGAAGGTGTATCTAAAATTTGATTTTAAATTAGATATGAGTAAGAAAAGTGAAAAAAATCTGAGATGAATAACGAAAACTCAGGATTCTGAATTTTGAGTCCCTCCCTGTTTCTCCTTTTAGCATAGAAAACTGATCATGACATTGTGTTTTAGTTGTCTTTGTAAGGAAGACTTTGTGGAAATTAAAATTAGTAGACCTATGCTCAAATTAAAAAAATAAAGTCTTTTCCCAATAATGAATGTGCCCCAATACATTTTTAGTTAAAATGAACTGTTTAATGCATGTATAGACTGTTTATACTCTTTTCATGATTGTTTGCTTTAACTGACTTCTGTCAACAGTAATAACTTTATGATCTTGTTGTATAAGACAACTTATATTCTATTTCAGTTAGCCAGAGTGCTGTCATTTTATAAAGTGGGATTAATAACTGCCTGCCTCAGGTGGTTAAGATTAATTGAGATTGCTTATGTAAAAGCAGTAAGTACATTATTTGTGGCAGAGAATATGCACAATGCCTTATTAACTTTGACCCTCTAATTCTTCCCTTCCACTTCCTGTACTTCCTTTCTTCTTTTTTATTTTCCTCCCCCCATGCCTCTTTGCTCATCATACCTTTCATCCTTTCCAATGGTCTTGTAGTTTTATAGCTGGAAAATATTAATTTCAAAGTTTAGTTTTACTTTAGTTTCCTATCGAAATGGTGCAATCAGAAGGAAGTGCTGATTGGATTAAATCAGAAAAGTGGTCTGCCAATTAAATTAAATATCACATAAAAGCACAGCCACTCATTCATTTTCTAATGGTGATTCAATTACTTCAAAATCATCTAGGGAATTTTTGGTGTTTCTTGAATTTAGGGGAGAGGGGTGTATAACACCAATTATCTTCATCTTTTCCTTTTAAAGTGACATGATTTTCAAGGAACAACTTATCCTTATAAATCTAGTTTTCTAGCCAAAAGTATTCTTTCTAACAAACTACTTAAAATTAATAACAAGTTGAATTTATTTTAAGAATCCAGATTTATAGCACATCGGTGGTACAATTCATTATGTAGGTTAAAAAAAAAAATCAGGTCCATTAGTAATCTTGCAAGGTAAGTGGGTAGGGGAAGCTGACTTTTTAACAATTTCACCCTAATGAGTATTAAACATTTGTTAAATACCTTGTGGGAATTAAGGCATCTAGGAAGAACTTGAACCTATCAAATGTAAAAATGTTAGTTTATTTGTGCCATAGTCACATAACTGAAATTTATTTTGCCATAAAACGCTTTGAATGTCCTCAAAGATCATATTTCTAACAGACACACCAAAGGTTTTTGCTGAAACTTGATAAAATTCATTATGCTAAGTATCTTAATATTTTATCTGATAAGACTATAATATGAATTTTATGAATGAACAAAGTGTATATATTTTGGTTTACTTGGCTGCATTGAAAACATTTCTTCCGGTGGTAACTCTGGTTCTTTTGAGGAGAAATTCCTAAACAATAATATTATCCAAGGAAGTGAGAGGCCATCAGTTTTAACTTCCAGTGTTTGGGTTTATATTGCATTGTGCCATTAAAAAGCCATTTTCTCTCCATGATTCTGTGCCTCCTAATAGGCAGATATTAGGATATTTATCTACCTGGCAATATTCTCAGCCAATATTTGTCTGTCTTACTCTGCACAATTATAACAGAAAAGGATTGGAAATAAAGGGAATAAAGAATAGACCAGTAAGAAAGCAAATACATATACTACAGAAAGGTGAATGTTTTTACTTTTTTGTACATTTTGCTTGCTGCATTTGTTTTTTCCACATGGTGAAATTTCTTTTAGATAACTATATAACTAGTATCTTTATCTATGAATGGAATTGTTTTATGAAGGGCAACTTGCATCTCTACTTGTGAGAGGAAAAATAGAGTAAGAATACAAAATAAAGTCTTTAAATGTAAGACTTTTTTAATTTGATATTTTATCTTCTCTCTTGAAAAACAGAAGGATGTTTAGATGAGTGGAAAGGAGGTGAAATAAGTCAAGGTAGATATGCCTTTCTCCTGTGGCTTGAAAATTCTAACTAGTGGTCTTTCCTCTGCCAAGTCCATGGAAAGGAAGACATTCATGATGGTAATCAAGGCCCATCTTATTAGCCATAGGAAATCTTTCAGAGTCCTAAACCTTATTGAACAGACCAGTGGAACTGCTTGGTGTAGGTATGACAACAAGAAACAAATGCAGCCAAGAATATGACATGACAAAAATCTACCCATTTAAAGACATCTAACACAGTAGTTATTTCTCAAATAGGAGAATTAGAATGCAAACAAAATCAAACCAAAAACACACATGAGTATTCCTCCATGCTAAAGCACTTAGTTCCTAAAATAAAGCTGCCTAAATAGTAATAAAAGCATTTATAGAGTTAGTAAAGTAAATGACCATTTCAAGGGAAATAAAAAGTTACAAAAACTTTAGACTCTCTTTCTAGTATAATCCACAGAGCAGTGGAAAAGGTCTAGATATTGATTCAAGGCCTATAACACTTCTCAATGTAGTAGATATTTATGCCAATGTTAATATATTAAATATTTAAGATATTTTTCTTTATTTCTTTTGCCAGAATATGATTTTGTTTAATACAATGACCTTTGGAACAGTTTTATATCTGGAATTGTTTATATTAGTTGAAGCCTAAGACATTAAATAGTCTATACTACTATTGCAAATAAGTATATAACAAAATGACTCAATGACACAGACATGTGAGTGTCATACACATAACAGCTCTGGACCATGCCACCAATTCAGGGATAAAGGCAGAGTGGAGGGCAGTGGTGGTAGGCCATTTACAGGTAATTAATCAGGGATTCTTTGTCATTCTTCCGTCTTTAGCATGGGACCTCATTGTCCTAGTAAGCCAGCAAGGAAAACAAACAATAACAAAATTTTTATGATCCATGTCTTGAGTGACACATGTCAATTCTTACATGCCATTGGCCATTTATCATTCACATGGCTGTAAACAAAACAAAACTTTGAGGGAAGCAGAGAAAAACATCTAGCTCAATACACCAAATTTCTACATGATGCATAATCTCCTTGATGTCAGAATGTGGTTACTTATTGTCTCAAGTCTTGTGAACTCAAAAGAGAAGTCATCTGCATTTTCAAACTCAATATATAACTGTAGATTGGGGAAAGGCTATCCGTACAGAAGTAACTAAATTGGAATAATGAGAAATGGGAGGGCACTGAATTGCAATAAAGAAAATAATGATATTATTTTGTAGAGGGGCATTAGGAAGAATTCAACCCTGGCAATGAAGGAAATTCTTTGATTAGAAACTGAATGTTCTCTCAAGGAAAAATATCTCATTCTCAGTGGCTCCAACTTTGCCTTCTGGGAGCCATTCCTTGCTTATTCGTCTCCATGCCCACTTTTCTAGTGAGTGTTGAGAATCTAATTCTTTTAGAGGATAGTACAGCTTTTGTTTTGTTTCCTGCTGGTGCAAACTTGGAAGCCCAAGATTTATTTATAGCTGAAACAATTAAAGACATTTTTGGGTCTGCCTTCTTCTTTCTTTGACAAAATAGTCTCCCTTAAAATTATGATAGGTTACTAATCTATTTCTTATTAGTTATTTACAGATACTGAAAACTACACAAACCCAAAGTTTTCTCCTTAAAGCTTTTCTATTTTTATTGTTTTTTGACCCCACCACTTTCTTATGCTGTCTATTTAATGGTAACTACCATGAGATCATCTAAAAGAAAATAGTCTTATGTGGGAAGATAAACCCTTTATGTTACATTTGCTAGAGATTTAAATGGGTCTTAAGAAGTCTTAATAGGATTTTGTTGTTCAAAGCCTTTTTCAGTCTAATATTCTTTAGGGTCCAGAACCCGTTATTTTCTCCAGTCTTTTGTGGACTTGGTCTTTATTTTTAAAAGTGACTATTTCCCTAAGCTCATCTCTATTCTGTAATACCATGTCAAAGGCAGTAAGGAGTATCCATACTTACCAATAGTTGTTTTCCGACTATTTTTCCTAAAGCCATAGGTACATTGATTAACTTTCACATTTTTTTCAGGTAGTAGTTTTACAAAATATTTTGCCATTGCACAAAGTAAGTCTTCAGACTTCTAGCCTATGTTTCTTTTCCCTGTTGTCTGCTTCCTTTCATTTATGATAAAAGGATTTATTGAAATTTATCAATGACAAACAGACAAAACTCAAAGTTTGACTTCCTAAGGGGCAAGAGATAAACTGGTACAGATGTTCTTTCATACACATGATACATAGGCTAGGAAAAAAGCATGTCACTTCTAGAGCAATCCAGAAGAGGGACATGAAAGGAAACCTGTACATTCACTAGAAATTTGCAGTCATTTTAGATTTCCACTAGGTAAGGAAATATAATTTTGGGTTAGTTTTTCTGGACTCAGGTGTGTGAAAAACAAAACAAACAAACAAAAAAACCCAGTTAAGGGACGTCTGGGTGGCTGTCCCTATAAGTGTCTGCCTTCAGCTCCTTGCTCAGCCAGGAGCCTGCTTTTCCATTTGCTTGCTACTCCCCCTGCTTGTGCTCACTCTTTCTCTCTGATGAATAAATAAAAAAATAACAACAGAAACAACCAACATGCAGTAGTGTCTCCTGCACTAAGGTTTGTAAAAATGGTCTAAGTACAGAAGTACATGTGTAAGTATTCTCTTGTCATTTTGTAAAACAAAGTATTGTAATATTTTACAAAACAAGATAGGGCAGGTTTTGTTTTGTTTTGTTTTGTTTTTATCTTTTAAAGAGGTTGAAGTGTGAGGGTTTGCTGCTGCTTTTTAAATAACAATGACCAAATCCATTTTACTCCTAACACATAAATAAGCCTGTTGTTTTCAGTTGTCTGGCTTATAATAAGCTTATAATAAGCTCTGAAAAGTGATGTCAGTCTTCTCCATAGAGCAAAGCCCACCACCATCTGTAAAGAGGGAAATAAATGAGAGATGGGGAATGTCTCCCCAACCATTGCCAAAACAGGCCTTTAGGTTGCTGCTATTTATTTACAAAGCAGGGCACTGGATGCTTCTAGCAGGCCCAAGAAATGCAGAAATCATGGGAACCAGAGCAAGTAAGAAATGGCTAGTGCCCATCCCCTTCTGGGTTTCGAGAAACCAAATGGAGGCCAGGCATAACCTTCCAACCAAATCCAGAGACTCAGGAAATCCCAGGAAATGTAAGAGCCCTCCAAACCATCCTCTTTGAGAGTAAGGGACAAATGCTTACCTGGTGATAACTCAACTATCACATTTATAGGGACAAAACCAGAAACAGAAAAAGTAGGGGGAAAAATAGTGGCAGTAAAAATAGTATTTTATTCCATCCCCTCCCTCCCTCCCTTCCTTCACAACCCCCAGGACACATTCCCCCTCTTGTTCTGACAGCAACATTACAATCAGAAGAAAAGAAGCTTCAGGGGGCAGAATTTCTGGAGAGGGGTGGTATAGGTAAAAAGTCAAATCACAATAGAAATTTTTCAAAATAGGTTATTCCACTTAGCCATCATCTTCAAGTAATTCTTAGAAGAAATTGAAACAAAAAGCACAAGTGAAAAACCGATTTCATCGAAAAGTTTAAAAAAGAAAAAAGTGTGCTTCAAAAGAGTCTAATAAGTGAAAAGATAACCTCAGAGTGGTAAGATATTTGTAAATCATATGTTTGAGTAGAGATTTGAATCTAGAATAGTATATATAAAAACTCATACAAGTCAACAATGAAAAGACAAATAACCCAATATAAAATGGGAAAATTTTCAGTAGACCTCTTTAGTGATAATATACACATTGTCAATAAGCATATAAAGAGGTGCTGAACACATTAGTCATTAGGGAAGCACAAGTCAAAAGCACAATTAGATAACACTCCCTTCCCAGTAAGATGGAAATAAGTTGCAAAAATGTGGAAAAATTGGAACTCTCATATATTGTTGATAAGAAATACAAAATGGGGGCGCCTGGGTGGCTCAGTGGGTTAAAGCCTCTGCCTTCGACCCCGGTCATGATCTCAGGGTCCTGGGATCAAGTCCCACATCGGGCTCTCTGCTTGGTGGGGAGCCTGCTTCCTCCTCTCTCTCTCTCTGCCTACTTGTGATCGCTCTCTGTCAAATAAATAAATAAAAAGCTTAAAAAAAAAATGAAAGAAATACAAAATGTTGCCATTACTTTGTAAAACAGTTTGGGAGTTCTTCAGAATATTAAAAATAAAGGTACCATATGACCCAGCAATTCTTCTAGTTATACATATAATTTAAAACATACATACACATAAAATTTGTTCATGAATGCTCATAATAGCATTATTCATAATAACCAAAACCAAAAAACTGGAAACAACCTGAAGGTCCATCAACTAATGAATTAAAAATATAATGTGACATATCCATAATATAGAATATTAACCACCGACATGAAGTAATGATAGATACTACAACATAGGTAAACCTTGGAAAAATCTTTTCATTGAAATAGACCAGGCAACTCCCTAGAGATAGAAATTAGATTTGTCTGCCAGGAACTGGGGAGAGGTGAATGGAGTGTGACTGCTAATGGCTGCAGGATTTCTTTTAGGATGGTGACTTGTTTCAAACTTAGTGGTGGTACTGGTAGTTGCACAGTTTTGAATATATTGAAAACCACTTGTTTGTACTTTGATGTTATGTGACTTATATCTCAATAAAATTACAAGGATATTATAAAGTATTTTTCTGTTCTAAGACATATGTTTCTATTTAGTCTTCAATTTTTATCAAACCATTTTCCCCTTCTCTATGAGACTCATTATGCTCTCCCCTCCTTTCTTAGATTTAAATATCATTGTCCATTATTAGAATGCCCTAACTCTCCCACTCTTTTCTGCCTTCCACTCATGCTCTAGACTGGCAAAGTCCAAATCCTGTTTGCAGCCAGCTTTACATAAACTCTATATTTGCCCTGTGAGAGACTAATACTTGTGCCTAAAAACACACAGTCATGCCTGGGTGGCTCAGTCAGTTAAGCGTCTGCCTTCGGCTCAGGTCCTGATCCCAGGGTCCTGAGAGCCTGCATCAGCCTCCCTGCTCAGTGGGGAATCTACTTCTCCTGTTCCCTCTGCCTACTGCTCTCCCTGCTTGTGTGCTCTCTCTCTGTCAAAAAAAAAAAAAACACAAAAAACAAAAACAAAAAACACACACATAGGCATGCTTTTTGAGATAACTTTAAGTTGATGACTATAAACCTCAAATAGGTTTCAGTGTTGTCCTTTTTTTTTTTCCTATTTTTATTTATTTATTTATTTTTATAAACATATAATATATTTTTATCCCCAGGGGTACAGGTCTGTGAATTGCCAGGTTTACACACTTCACAGCACTGTCCTTTTCTATTCTACTTTCTATTCTACCATCTATTACTATTTTACCAATTCTATTGCTTGCTAGCTAAAACTGCCCGTCAACTTCTGAGGAAACTAACTCTTCTGTCTCCTTATAACTCCAATAATCTCCCTTTTTCTTCACATTGTAATGAAGACCTTTCTTCTTATGTCACTAGGAAAATAGAAGCTAGAAAGGAGGACTTACATGTGCTTTCACCAAATCTACTAACTTCCTTGTACCTGTACCACATACTCTGCATCTTCTAGATACAATGGGTCAAATGTGAACATTCCTGTCCCAATCTGTACACTTAATTAAGGGGTTTCCTGCCACATTTTTCTCCTTAGCCATTTGTCTCTTATTTGATTATTCCCAAACATTTACAAACATAAAACAACTACTACTTACAAATGTTAAAATTCTCCCTAGGTTCCAGTTCCTCCCTTCAACATTGGCCCTTCACTTACAGAAAAATTTCCTTATCATTTCTGTGATCACATTTTTAGTTTCTACTCACCCATTCTTTGTTGAATCCACTTCAATTAGGTAGTTGTTTCCTAACCCACCTGCTCCAGTAAAATGACTTTGTCAAGATTTCCGATGACTCCCACATTGCTGAAGCTGGTGAATAATTCAGTCATCATCTTTCTAGACTTGTGACTTGGATTTAACACAATTTATTGCTCCTTCAGTCTTTACTCTTTTTCTTTGGCCTTCTGAAATATCTAGATCTCTTGTTTTTCCAGCTACCTCCCTACTTCTTCTCAACCTCCTCTGCTATATCTACCTTATCACTCAGATCTCTAAATAAATTAGTACCTTTGGGCTCAGATTTTAAATCTTTTATCTAATATGATAAATCTGTAGATAATCTCATTTAACCCCATGACTTTAAATAACATCTCCAGGTTGATGGCTAACTTGATTTCATTGCTAGCCCCAACCATTTCACTGAATTCTAGACTTGTATATCCTCCTGCTCATTTGATCTTTCTACTTGGATGTTTAATAGGTATCTGAGACTTAACATATTCTGAATCAAACTCTTGAATTATCTGTACCCCCTCCAAATATGTTTTCCCCAAATATCTTCTCTTTCATTTATCTCAACTGTATTTTATTATTCATTCAGGCCTGTATTAGAATTCCCCAGAGAAACAGAACAAAATATGCTATATATTTTTATATATTTCTTTATTGTTATATAAATAATAATATTCCATTATTTACATAGTCTTTTTGTATTATATATATGACATGTCCATATAAAATAGGAGTTATTTCACATGAAGGCAGAGAATTTCCAAAATCTGCATTTGGCAGGCTGGAGACCCATGAGAGCCAATGGAGGGAGTTGCACTCTAAAAACTGGCAGACTTGAGACCCAAGAGATAATTTTTCAGTTCGTGTCTGAGGGCAAGAAATAGCACTCAGATCAAGCAGTCAGGCAGGAGGACTTGACTCTTATTCACCCTTTTTGTTCTATTTTTGTCTTCAATCGATTGGATGAGGCCTACACACACTAGTAGGGACAATTGGTTTTACAAAGACTACTGATTTAAAATGTTAATCTCATCCAGAAACAACCTTACAGACTTAACCAAAATAATGTTTGGCCAAATGCCTGGGCACCCTTTGGCTCAGTAGGAGTAACACATACAATTAATCATCAAAAAGCCTTTGTCTTGGAATCTTATCTGACTCTTCTCTTATCATATGCATATCCAGTCCATCAGCAAATTTTCTCAGGACTATTTAACATATTCCATATATTCCTGCTTCTCATAAATTCCAGCAGAGTAGCTTAAGTTAAGCCAACTTCATTTCTAATTTGACTATGGTACTAGTCTTCTAGTTGATTTCTCTGTTTCCACTTTTCACAGTTATCAGTGTTTCTTTGAATTGTATAGGTGGACTCTTGATTTCCTTTCTGAACACATTTCCTAACACTCTCCCTGTCATTCATTCCTCTACAGCTTCATTGACCTTCTTGCTGCATCTCAACATCATGTAGGGCATCGGAGTTCAGTAGTCCCCCGCCTTATCCATAGTTTTATTTTCCATGGTTTTAGTTACTCATGCTCAAATGTGGTCCAAAAGCAGATGAGCAGATGATCCTCCAAATGTATTGTCAGAAGGTCAATAGTAGCCTAATGCTGTCACAACTCTGTCATTCACCTCCCCTCATCCCATCACATAGGCATTTTTTTTTTTAGTCTTACATCGTTACAAAAAGGAGGGTAAGTGCAGTACAATGAAATATTCTGAGAGAGAAACATTCACATAACTTTTATTGTAGTATATTGTTGTATCTGTTCTATTTTATTATTGGTTACTGTTACTCTCTTCCTGCCCCTAATTCCTCCTTGCCTGTATAAATTAAACTTTATCATAGGTATGTACATATGGGAAATAAATATAGTATATATAGGGTTTGATACTGTTCATGGTTTCAGGGATCCAGTGGGGGGTCTTAGAACATATCCCTCACAGATAAAGGGAGGCTACTATACTTTTCTTTCTAGCTAAGATGATCTCTTATCAGATACTCCCGTGTTTATCTTCTTCATTTTATTCTGTTCTACAAAAATATCACCTCAGACAGATTCATCTAAAACTAGTAACCCTTTTCCCATTAATGTTACCTGATTTTAGTTTCTTCATAACATTTGTTATTACCTAACCCATTCCTTAACATATTCCTTACTATGTTTCTCTATCTACAAGAAGAAAGGTCGTTGAGTGCATGGGCTTGGCCTATTTTGAAAATTTGTATATTCTTAATACTTTAGCTTTGCATATTAAATTATTATATACTGAATATTATATATTAAATTTGTTATCAGAAAAAAGAATGTATTATCTAAACTTTCTTAATATACCACTCAATTTAAATACTTACATATTTGTATTTTTAGTGTTTTGGCATTGTTGTAACTACACAGTATAATTTTGTACTATGTAAGAACTGGGAGCATGGTTTATACATGGATGGTGCCCCTATATTTAGCATCTTATATGTGTATGAACTAAATAATGACTAGCTGAATATAATAATAAATAGAGTACATTAATGAAAAGTACTCTGAAAGATATCACAAATACCAGTGAAAATCCAGTTATTGGGGCACCTGCATAGCTTAACGACTGACTCTTGATTTCAGCTCAGGTCATGATCTTGGGGTTGTGAGATCGAGACTCACATCAGGTTCTGTGCTTGGTGTGGAGTCTGCTTGGGATTTTCTCTCCCTCTTGCTCTGTCCTTCCCCATCCCTCTATAAAAATAAATCCAATTATTATTTTTAATTATATCATTTGATTTATAAAATTAGTTTTTTAATTTTTTGGTGACAATGCTTGCTCATAATCTCAACCACAAAGTAAATATGAGAATATAAGTGACTCTACAAAGAACAATTTCTTCACTTGACAATTTGTGATAGTTCAGGGAGAAGCTGGTTAAAGATTACATTGTTTAGGGAAAATTTTATTTATTATTAGTATAACTGAAGGGAGTTGTAATGATTAATGATGTAATGCATTAAGTGTGCTCAAATAACATTGATTCCTAACTAATTAGTATGCTAGTGAACAAGTTTCTTATTTGTTTGTAAATTATTCCATTAAGAAATTTTATTTTCCACTACTTTATCTGATTCAGTGGGATTGCAACACAAGTCTTAATTCTGAACCCTTTAAAAAATTCTTGTTAAAAAAAAAACACAAAAAAACTTGGAATGGAGGGGTGCCTGTCTGGCTCAGTCAGCAGAGTGTGAGACTCTTGATCTCAGGTTGTGAATTTGAGCCCCATGTTGGGTGTGGAGCCTACTTAAAAAAAAAAAAAATTGGAATGGAAACCAACAATCTAGAGATTGAATTTTCTCTTATTTTCCATTAATCAGATGTTATTTTTTCTTCCTTAGCAGTTAAAAAGCAGGTAATGAACTAAATAAAAAAAAATACAAATATCTTTTAAATAAGATGTAAGGTTTATTTTTTAGTCCTAAAAGTGAAAAAAAGTCCTTTCATTGAGAGCTTTATATACATAATACTATATTATTATTTATACATTTTAAAATGTATATACTTTATGGCATTATATAATATTATGTATATTACTATATATTTGTTATTTACATTTACTGAGTATAAAGCAAGATAAAAATTTAGAATCATTTGTAAAGAAAATTCAAAGCTATAAAAATATTCCCTTAATTTTTATATTCAATAGAGTAAAAAAATGGTAGTTTATAGACAGCGACTAATATTTTAGTATTCTATTATTTCCTATCTATTTTCATGCTTTAGTAAAGTGAAACTTTCTAATCAGAGTAAAGTGGCATGCTAAGGTATAAATAATATATTTGGATGAAGGTTTTTAATAAATGTGGTATTTATTAAGACACAATCCATTAAAAGAACACTTACATGGTTGTCTCACATTATGTCACTGATTTTTATTTCATCTGTGATTCAAGGTGAGAATTATTCTTTATAAGAAGTAATTTCATTTCAAATCTTTAATTTGGTAATGCAGTCCTTTCTGTTTATTTGTGTGGTTTGGAATATTTCACATGTATAAGCTTTACATGTCATAGTAACCATAACTTTGAAATGGATAAATATAATTAACATAATGGTAGACATTTAAGGGTTTCAGTATGTAAACACCATTTCCTTTTCTGATAAGTTACCCTTTTTTTTTTTTTTTAAGTTTTTGGACAGGACATAATAGGCCAAGTTTCATATTTTTTAATAAAAAATTTGAAGATCTGAACATGTCAACATCAAGAATGTTATTGGTAATACAATTACAAGGATTTAAAATGAAATACAAAATTAAGCTCTCTCATGTAATTTAGGTATCATTTGACAGGCTCACCAAAGTTTATATCCCCATATTAAAGAGTTGTTTAAAACCTACACACACACACATACACACCTTCTATTCTGGTAACAAGATGTCTATACATAAAATGTAAAATGTAGAATTAAGGCAATTTTCTGGATAATGCAACCCTAAATAACAATTTTAACTGTCTAGAGAATTGTCTCAATTTTCCACTTCACTTTGTGTGTGAGACTACATCTCAAATTACAGCCTTAGAAAGAAAACCTGTCACTGAGTTTGTAATTTTTGTAAGGTCAGACTGTGAAAATCTCACCTTATCAGGTAAATCACAGACACAAAGCAATTGCCCTTTAGAATTGTCCAACCCATAGCCCATTGTGTGCAAATGTGGATTGATTATTAATGAAAATAACATATACTGTGCCATACCAGTTTGAAAAAGAATAATTGCATATAACATATTGATTTTTAGTTTTTTAGTATTTTTCTCTACCCTTACCAGGACATGAAATAATGGCCTATTTATCTCTTTATCCTCGGTTCCTTGGATAGTTTGTATTTAGACTAACTTCAAGAAATAAAATTTTTAGGGGCACCTGGGTGGCCATGATACTGGAGAGTACATTATTGTGAATAAATAACCGTACCTTGTGAAGTATCTAATAGGGGCAGAAAGACTGTTCTGAGATAAATTCAAGATTCTTGCTTTGCTCAGAAATCGTTGAAAGAAAATAATAACTTTTAATTACTTAAAGGAATAATACTTCATTCAAATAAAAATGCCTTAAATATAGTAGGAAATACAGAATTGTGTTAAAAGTGAAAGATTAAGGGGTGCCTGGGTGGCTCTGTGGGTTAAGCCTCTGCCTTCAGCTCAGGTCATGATCTCAGGGTCCTGGGATTGAGCCCCACATCGGGCTCTTTGCTCGGCAGGGAGCCTGCTTCTCCCTCTCTCTCTGCCTGCCTCTCTGCCTACTTGTGATCTCTCTCTCTCTGTCAAATAAATAAAATCTTTAAAAAAAGAAATAACATTTTTAAAGATGTACATAAAAGTGAAGGAAAGAAAAAAAAAATGACATGTAGAGAAACCAGTCTAATAGGCATTGATACCACAAAGTTTTATTGATGTTAACCAAACTGTATTCCTGAGCCTCTGTCAATAAACTATAAGACAAAGGATTAATATTTTTCCTGTGAAGATTTTAGTAATGAAAGCAGGTGGCCACATATCCAAATTGACTGCATTGATTAGTAATCATTTTGAAAGCAGGTCATACTGACCATTTCATAAACTAGATGTTCAAATATTTGAAAATTAAAATTAATAATACTAAAAATAAAAACAATAATAAAACAATTAGGGAGACAAAGTACATCATTTACATTAATTATCAGTAAATAAGACAGACTATCCTTGGTATTATTGATTTTGATTGCTTTTAGATTGCTAACCACACTGGTCATATTATAGTATTTATATGGATATTTAAGCATTATTCTGAAGCAATGAATCAAGAGAACAAATGATAATAAGCAGAAAGTTAATTGATTAATTTATCTCAAGCCTACCTATGCAGGCATTTTCCTAATAAGCTGACAGCTCTTTGGTTATAAGAAAAACCAAGAAAACCTACACTTTAAACTGCTTTTATAACTCAGTTTTCTGTCTCAATATCTATAAATGGACAACAGAAATTACAAAGTATAAATAGTTTCACAGCTTTAATCTTGAGGAAAACATAATATAGCTGTTGTTTTCTAATTATAAAAAGAGTTCATGTCCATTGTAGAAAATTCATGAACATTGTAGAAAATTCTGAACAAAGAAAATATCTAAAGCTAAGCACTATTAACATTAGAATTATGCAGGCACAGATACATATAAACATACATACATCTTAAATAAGATTGCAATCTCCATGCATGACTGATTTAGAAATACACATTTATCACTTGAAAATATATATAGTTTGTGTCTAGTTAAGACACAGTAAAAGACCGGTTTCACCCTCCAATTTTAAACAGCTATGAAAAAAAACAAAAAACAAAATTTAAAAAATCCCAGACAAAATACAGGTTTCTCCTCTTATCCAAAAGTAGAGCATTTCTATGAAAATTTTGCAAGCCAAAATCACATAAAACAATGAAGCAATTTCCATGAATTTACAGGGAAAACATTCAGAGTGTTCCCAGACCCTAAACAAAATAGCTTCTCTCAAGATTTTCTGATACCTTAGGATACAGCTTTCTAACAGATGCACAAAATAAATCAAGATAAAACGCAGATGCTCACAAACATGATTGAGCTATGGTGGCTTGATACTGAAATACTGAGTGTAGTTTTCTGGGAAGGAGCTTGGCTGTGTCTCTCTCACAACTCAGGGTGTATACTGACTAAAAGGGCTCACTGAAAAGTGCTAAACACTTTTAGTTTTTGTCCTTTTTTGTAAAGGCAAAAATCATCTTTGTATTTCTTTTGGTTAGTGAAAGCATGTACTTACGTACATCTTTTGTAAAAGTGAAGGATACCTTTTTTAAGAAACAATGGTATGCTAGATGTCCATCATCAGGCAACGAAGAACAGTGATCGATGAGGGACAAAAAAATAGACAAGGACCTAATACCGACCCAACTTAATGCCTGGAGAAAGATTTCAGGTTGCAATCTAAGGAGAGGTAACCCAGTCAGAAACTGGTAACCTCCTTGAGTTGAGAAAATAGATGTGGATTCTGGAAAAAAACAAAGTCACTAGTCATTATAAAAAATAAAAAATAAATAAAATGTATGAGATTTTTTTAAAGCAGGGAATTCTTGCCTAGAAGTTGTTTCCTGTAATAAACCGCAGAATGTTTTGGAGATGTAGAAAAACTGTGTCTCAAAACCTAGTGTGCTGTTCTATGAGTCTATTTTTATTGACTAAGGTTTATCTGCAAGCCATTTATCTGTACTCCATAAATGATATGACACAGCCTTAGCCTAATCTATTTGACACTTTTCATCTTGATGACCACTAACATTTTCTGGCTTCAAAATCTATAGATGGAAATTCAGGTTTAAACCATTGCCTTAGGGGCACTTGGGGGGCTCAGTTAATAAAGCATCTGCCTTTGGCTCAGGTCATGATCCCAGGGTCCTGGGAACAAGCCCCACACCGGGCTTTCTGCTCAGCAAGGAGCCTGTTGCTCCCTCTCCCTACTGCTCCCTCTGCTTCTGTTCTCTCTCTGTCAAATAAATAAATGAAATATTTTTTAAATGCCTTAATCTACATAGGTGGCATAGGATCCTGGATTAAAATTTTCACTCTTACTAAACATATTCTGAATGTTTTATATCAGCAGCACATTTGGCTTGACCTTTATGTCTCTCCATATTAATACTGTTCCCATGGGTTTGAGGAGGACAGAATAGAATGTTTCAGACAAGATTTCCCTCGCAACAAAACACAAGAACTTAGGCAAAATATTCTAAGGGGCTCATTTTAAAAGCCTGACATTCAATGATGAAACAATATAAAGGCCATGATACTGGAGAGTACATTATTGTGAATAAATAACCGTACCTTGTGAAGTATCTAATAGGGGCAGAAAGACTGTTCTGAGATAAATTCAAGATTCTTGCTTTGCTCAGAAATCGTTGAAAGAAAATAATAACTTTTAATTACTTAAAGGAATAATACTTCATTCAAATAAAAATGCCTTAAATATAGTAGGAAATACAGAATTGTGTTAAAAGTGAAAGATTAAGGGGTGCCTGGGTGGCTCTGTGGGTTAAGCCTCTGC
>NW_019154093.1:40156790-40172009 GCF_002288905.1 Enhydra lutris kenyoni
ATTTGGCCCAGGTCATGATCTCAGGGTCCTGAGATTGAGCCTCGCATCAGGGTCTCTGTTCAGAAGGGAGCCTGCTTCCCCACCCCCTGCTCTGACTGCCTCTCTGCCTACTTGTGATCTCTGTCAAATAAGTAAAAAAGAAAAAAAAAATCTTTAAAAAAATGAAAACTTAGGACTAGAGATGTAGGTTGTAATTATATATCTTCACAGAGTTCATTTGCATTATTCAAAGTTGTTAAATTCTATAAAGTTGTCATATTTTCAACTAAAACCCAAAAGAAAAAAAAATGAAGAAAAAAATCAGAAGAGAGTAAAAGGGACACGTGGAAGACATACTAAAAATTTCTAAATATGTGCAATTGGAATGCTTGAAGAAAAGAGAGAATGGGGCTGAACCAGTGTTTAAAAATGGTTTAGATAATATACCAAAGTGGGTGAAAGATATCAACTCTCTATTAAAGTTCAGTGAAACAAAAACAGGATAAATATATTATATATATGACAGATATATTTTAAAATCTCATAGCAAAACTGCTGAAATGCAAAGATGCAAACATAAATGCAAAGATAAAAACAGTATTTTAAAAGCAGCTAGAGAAAAAAGATACATTATATTCATGTAACTATAACAATAATAGCTCACATTTCAATAGAAAAAAAGACTCTAGACAATGGAATCATATCCTTAAAGTGCTGGAAGGACTGGAACTACCAAAATAAAATTCCATACATACATAGTTAATAAAAAAGTTAATAAATACATAGTTAATAAAAAGATTAAATGAAGATATATTCAGAAAAACATAAAGAAAAGTTGTTAACACAGTGGAATTTGAAAACTGCTTACCTAAAGGAAGATAATTATCCCAAAAAGAAACATGGAATTTAAAGATGAAGAGTAAAGGAGTGGATGCAAATGCAAATGATTAAAAATGAATATTGACTATACTAAGTGGTGATGATAATTTCTTGTGAAATTCATGTGAAATGAAGATTTTAAATATCATGTCAAAAATAAAGCAGAAGAACAGAAGAACTTGGATTCAAGGTCTTCCAAAACTGTGATATCTGAAAACTGATGAACTATTTTTAATAAGCTACAGTAAATCAAGGACTCAAGTTTTCATCCCTATTGTAACTCTGAAAAGTGATAAAATGTATAAATAACATATTAGAAGGAAAATAATAATAATAAAACAAAATATATGGAAAATCCAAAACAATGCAAGAAATAAAAGTTTAAAAATATGGAACAGGTTATTTAAGTAAAAAAAATAATAAAGGGTGAACATATACTAATTATAGTGAATGTAAATGGATTAGTTTTCCAAATAAGTGAAAATCAATAATGTAAAAACAATTGGGTAGAAAATAATTCAAAGTATGCATTAGAAAATATTAAGAACTGAATCATAATAAGGTAATATCACATTAATCTTGTGAGATACAGCTACAACAGTGCTTTGAGGGAAATATTTAGTTTCCTATCTATCATTAGAAAAGGAAAAAAAAAAAAAAGATGAGATAAATGGACCTGAGCTTCTAGCTCAATGTGACAGAAAAAGAAACATAAACCAATTCCAAAGAAAATAAAGTAATCAAGTTATAAAGATATGAATAAAAATCAAGGAATAGAAAAACATAAAATAAAATCAATTTAGCTAAATTTGATTTGATTATTTGACAAGAGAAAATGGAGAAAAAATACAAATTGCAAACATGAAATTAAGATAATTAGACTGTCTTATCACAAGTATGTGCTAACAAACTTAGGACTGTAGATTAAAAAATAGTTTTTTAAAAAGTTGAATTTACCAAAACAGTTATGAAAAGTAATAAAAATTTAAATATTTGAAAATTGTTTACTCTTGGTATTAAGTTTATCATAAGCAATTTTCATAGGGAAAATTCTCCATATGAGTTTTATATGAAATATTATAAATATTTGAGGAAAAAAATACCATCCTCACAAAAATTCTTCCAAAAGAGAAATAAAGTGAACACTCTTCCTACTCTTTTTAATGTGAACAAGAAGACCTTGCCACTAAAAATTTACAGATATTACAAAAGGAAAATTCAAATATAATTTCTTAATCAAAGGGGTGCCTGAGTGGGGGGAAGCAGACTCCCTGCTGAGCAGAGAGCCTGATGTGGGGCTCGATCCCAGGACCCTGGGATCATGACCTGAGCCTAAGGCAGAAGGTTTAACCCACTGAGCCACCCAGGTGCCCCATAACTGGCTTTCTATTACACTAAAGAAGGTAGAGACTTAAACAAAATGCCAAGATGGAGGAATTTACCCTAAATGAAAGAACAAGATAAGGCTATGACTAGAGATCTAAGTGAAACAGATGTAAGTAACATGCTTGATGGAGAATTTAAAGTAACAATCATAAGGATAGTCACTGGGCTTGAGAAAAGAATAGAAGACATCAGTGAGAACCTTACCACAGAGATAAAATAATTTAAAAAGAATCAGAGATTAATGTAATAAATAAGATTGAAGCAGTGAATTGCATGCTAAAAGAGAGAGAGGAATTAGCTAGTCAACTAGAAGGCACAATAATGGAAAATAATGAAGCTGAGCAAAAATAATTCTGCAACATGAGAATAGACTTGGGGAACTCATTGATTCCATCAAACATAATAACATTCATATTACAGGGGTCCTAGAAGAAAAGAGGAAAAAACAGGGCAGAAAATTTATTCCAAATCATAATAGCAGAAAATTTCCCTAATCTGGGAGAAGAAACAGACATCCAGATTCAGGAGGCACAGAGAATGCCCATTAAAGTCGACAAAAGCAGATCAGTGACAAGATCTATTATAATTAAATTTGTGAGATACAGTGATAAAGTAAAAATCTTAAAAGCAGCAAAACAAATAAAGTCTTTAACTTACAAGGGAAAACCCATCAGGCTAGCTGGAGATTTCTCAACAGAAACTTGTTAAGCCAGAAGAGAGCGGCATGATATATTCAAAGTGAGAAATGGGAAAAATCTTCAGCCAAGCATCCTCTATTCAACAAGGCTATCATTCAGAATAGAAGGATAAATAAAAGAGTTTTTCAGAGAAACAAAATCTAAAGGAGTTTGTAACCACTAAACCAACCCTTCAAGAAATATTAAAGGGGACTCTGAGTACAAGAGAGAGACCAAAAGTAACAGAGACAAGAAAGGAATAGAGAAATCTCCAGAAACAAAGATAAACCAAATAACAAAATGGAAATAAATATGTTTCCCTCAATACTTACTTTGAATATAAATGGACTCAATGCTCAAATCAAAAGACATAGATTGTCACAATGGATTAAAAGTTAAACATCTATAAGCTGCCTACAGCAGACTCATTTTAGACCTAAATAAACTTGCAGATGGAATGTGTGTGGGTAGAGAAAAATTTTTCACACAAATGGATGTTAAAGCTGAGTAGCAATACTTAGACTGGACAAACTAGGCTTTAAAATTAAGATTGCAAAAAGAGTCAAGAGTATGATATAATCATAAAGGGAACAATCCAACAAAAAGATATAATACGTGTAAATATCTATGCCCCCAACATGAGAGCATGCAAATATATAAAATAATAGCAAACACAAAGGGACTAATTGGTAATAACACAATAATAGTAGAAGACTTTCACACCCCACTTAGATCAGTGGACAGATCATCTAAACAGAATGTCAAAAAGGAAACAATGAATTTGATGACATGATGGACCAGATAGATTTAATAGATATATTCAGAACATTCCATCCTAAAGCAGCAAAATACACAATCTTTTCAAGTGCACATGGGACAGTCCCTAGAAGAGATCACATATTATGTCAGAAATCAGGCATCAACAAATACAAAAAAAGATTGAAATTATACCATCAGGCATCAACAAATACAAAGAAAAAGATTGAAATTATACCATGCATATTTTTTGACCGCAACACTATGAAACTTGGAAGAAAATTTGGAAAGACCAAAAATGCATAGAGGTTAAATAACATGCTACTAAAAAATGAATGGATCAACCAGAAAATCAAAGAAGTTAAAAAAATATAGAAACAAATGAAAATGAAAACAATAGTCCAAAAGCTTTGGGATGCAGCAAAAGCAGTCTTAAGAGGGAAGTATATAGCTATACAGGCCTACCTCAAGAAGCAAGGAAAATCTGAAACAATCTAACCTCACACCTAAAGTAGCTAGAAAAAGGGTGGCTCAGTGGGTTAAGCCTCTGCCTTCTGCTCAGGTCATGATCCCAGGGTCTTGGGATCGAGGCCGCATTGGGCTCTCTGCTCAGCAGGGAGCCTGCTTCCCCTCTCTCTCTCTGCCTACTTGTGATCTCACTCTCTGTCAAATAAATAAATAAATACATAAAATCTTTAAAGAAATAAAGTAGCTAGAAAAAGAGTAACAAATGAAGCCTAAAGCCAGCAGAAGGAAGGAAATAAAAAGGATTAGAGCAGAAATAAATGTCTTGGAAACTAAAAAACAAAAACAAAAGCAAAACAAAACAAACCAGATCAGTGAAATCAGGAGCTGGTTCTCTGGAAAAAATTTTAAAGTTTCATAAACATTTAGCCAGACTTACTGAAAGCAAAAGAGAAAGGGCCCAAATATATGAAATCACAATGAGCAAGAAGACTAACAACCAACATCATAGAAATAGAAGCTATTGTAAGAAAATGTTATAAAAAACTATATTTCCACAAATTGGACAACCTAGAAAAAATAGATAAATACCTAGAAACATATAAACTACCAAAACTGAAACAGGAAGAAATAGAAAATGTGAACAGAAAATAACCAGGAAAGAAATTGAATTCATAATCAGAAATTTCCCAACAAACAAAGTCCAGGGCCAGATGGCTTCTCAGGGGATGCTACCAAACATTTAAAGAAGAGTTAATACCTATTCTTCTCAAATTATTCCAAAAAATAGAAAAGGAAGGAAACTCCAAAATTCTTTTCACGAGGCCAGCATTATCCAGATAGCCCTCCCTAAAAAAAGAGAGCTACTGTCCAATACCCCCAATGAAAACAGATGTAAAAAAACTCAAAAAAATACTAGCGTACTAAATTGGCAAGTAAAAAGTAAAGCTTGCATGATTTGCAGATGACATGATGCTCTGTATAGAAAACCTGAGAGTCCAAAAAACTGCTAGAACTGATAAACAAATTCAGTAGTGTTGCAGGATACAAAATATCCAGAAATCTTTTTCATTTCTATACACTGATAATGAAGTAGCAAAAATAGAAATTAAGGAATCAATCCCATTTATAAGTGCACAAAATACCATAAGATACCAACAAATAAACTAATCAAAGATGTGAAAGACCTATACTCTGAAAACTATAAGATACTGATAAAAGAAGTTAAAGATGGCACGACTAAATGGAAAGACATTGTATAGTCATGGATTGGAAGGACAGATATTGTTAAAAAGTCTAGACTACCCAGAGCAATCTACAGATTGAAAGCAATCCTTATCAAAATACCACCAGCATTTTTCACAGAGCTGGAACAAACAATCTTAAAATTTGTATGGAAACACAGAGGACCCCAAATAGATAAAGGAACCTAGAAAAAGAAAAGCAAAGCTGGAAGCATCACCATCTAGACTTCAAGTTTTACTACAGAGCTGCAGCAATCAAAACAGTATGGTACTGGCACAAAAATAAACATAGATCAATATAACAGAATAGAAACCTCAGAAATAAACACATAATTATATGGTCAATTAACATTTGACAAAGCAGGAAAGAATATCCAAGAGGAAAAAGGCAGTCTCTTCAACAAATGATGTTGGGAAAACCAGACAGTACATGCAAAAGAATGAAACTGGACCACTTTCTTATACCAGACACAAGAATAAATTTAGAATGGATGAAAGACGTAAATGTCAGACCTGAAACCATCAAAATCCTAGAGGTAGTAACCTCTTTGACATGGGCCATAACAACTTCTTTCTAGCTATGTCTCCTGAGGCGAGGCAAATAAAAGTGAAAATAAACTATTGGAACATCATCAAAATAAAAAGCTTCTGCATAGCAAAGGAAATAATCAACAGAACTAAAAGTCCCTATAAAAGGTGAGAAGATATTTGCAAATGACATATCTGATAAAGGGTTAGTATCCAAAGTAAATAAGGAAATTATAAAACTCAACACCCCAAACCAAATAATCAAATTAAGAAATGAGTAGAAGACATGAATAAACATTTTTCCAAAGAAGAAATACAGATGGTCAATAGCCATGTGAAAGGATGCTCAAAATCTCTCAACATCTCTCATCATCAGCGAAATAAACATTAAAACTATGATGAGATATTTCACACTTGACAGAAGGGCTAAAATACAAAACACAAGAAACAACAAGTGTGGCAAAGATGTAGAGAAATGGGACCTCTTTTGCACTGCTGGTGGGAATGCAAACTGGTGTAGCCACTACTCCAGAAAACATTGTGGAAGTTCCTCAAAAAGTTAAAAAATAGAACTAATCTATGTTCTATCAATTGCATTACTATGTATTTACCCAAAGAATACTAAAATACTAATTCAATGGGATATATGCACCCAAATGTTTATAATACTATTATTTATAATAGCCAAATTATAGAAACAGCCCAAGTATCCACTGGCTGACAAATAGATAAAGTGTGTGTGTGTGTGTGTGTGTGTGTGTATATATATATATGTAAAAAATGGAATCTTAACCATCAGAAAGAATGAAATCTTACCATTTGCAATGACATGGATGGAGCTAGAGAGTATTAGGCTGAGCAAAATAAGTCAGAGAAAGGTAAATACCATATAATTTCACTCACATGTGGAATTTAATAACAAAACAAATGAGCAAAGTGGAAAACAAGAGAGCTCCAAAATAAGAAACACACTCTTAACTCTAGAGAACAAACTGATGGTTACCAGAGAAAAGGTAGGAGGGGGGATGGATGAAATAGGTGATGGGGATTAAGGAGAGGACTTATGATGAGCACTGGGTATTGTATAGAAGCATTGAATCACTATATTGTACACCTGAAACTAAGATTACACTGTCTATTACACACACCATGTGTAATTCACATCATGTAATTATGTAAATAGGTGAAATTATTTAATAAAAGAACACATTCAGATAAATAAATTTACAAACTGGGAATAGAGGGAAACTTCCTAATTGTAAAAAACAAACAAAACAAAAACAAAACAAAAAACTTTCATATATATTATATATATAATATGCTATATATATAACATATATTATCATACAAAAGGTTAAGTACTTCTAATCCTATCTCTTGAGGTCAACAATGAGAGAAGGATGTTGTGATAAATTGAAAATGAACCCCAAAGTATGTCCACATCCTAATTCCTGGAGCCTGTGGTGTTATGTGACAAACACATTGCATTTGTGATTAAGTAAAAGATAATGAGATGATAGGCTATCCTGGATTATCTGGGTGGGCCTTAAATGGAATAACAAATTCTTCATGAGAGAGAAGCAGAAGGAGATTTTATACAGAAGTGGAGGCGTCAATATGACCATGGAGGCAGAGATCAGAGTGATGAGGCCACCAGAACCTGGAAGAATCAAGGAACAGATTCTCCCCTAGAAGCTCAGGAGGAGTGCAGCCCTGCTGACACCTGATTTCAGCCCGGTAAAACTGACTTCTTGCCTCTCAAATTTTAAGAGAATAAATTTCTCTCATCTTAAACCAGTAAGTCTGGGGTAACTTCTTATAGCATACTAGCCCAGATTTATTGTCATAGAGGCAAGTTTCCAAGAGTAGTCAGAAAGCAAGGCCTGATGTACAGTTTTCAAGCATGCTTTTGTCACTATTGGCCAAAGGGATTCTCATGGCCAAGCTGAGTCAGTGAGAATACAAGGAGGTATGAACAAATTAAAGTTATTACCGTAACCTGTCCACTACAGAAAAAACTGTGTATTCAGATCAATTCATGGTATGTTTTGTTCCTTCGAAGAAATAAATATCTTAAGATGCTGCATTTGGAGAATAGTATGAAAGAAAGATGCTTTGGGAGCGGACTTGTGATGAGCACTTGTGAAATATGGACTCATTTGTGAAATATAGACTCATTGGTGAATAAATGCTTTTTTTTAGTTTTAGAATAACTTTGTAAAGTTAAAAATATTTAAGTGCACATAGTATGTTAGTATCCCAAACTGTGTCTTATGTATCCTAAACCAATAAATGTGGCCAGAATTAATGTGGATCATATGCTCTGTTAAGTTAGTAGAGTCCTTCTCAAACACATGTAGGTAGAGAGTGGGGAAGGAATATTTCCCCAGAGAATGTGTAAGATGACATGACTGAACATGGAGTGAATAGAGGCTGGGTAGCAAAGCCAAAAGATACCTAGTAAAAGTAATTGATAAATAGAAGACCGAGGGTATAACTTTAAAAGACACTTGCAGTTGGGAGGATGACAGTGTAAAGAGAAGAAAGAGAAAAGAAATTCTATTTTTCTTATTATCCTACCTAAGATTTGTAGCACAATATTTTCATAGAAATGGGTAATATACTAATTTTATTATAATAGGTGCCAATTCTAAGAACTTAGTTATCATTTCCTTTAATTGTGCTCTGCTTTTTATTACTTAAAGTCTGTTTTCCATTCCACGTCTGATATATATACACATACATATATGTATATGTTTGTAGACATACATATATACACACACACATACATATATACACACACATATACATGCATACACACATACATATATATTTTGCTTAATATGGGGTTAAAAATTGATTCACTAAGATATTTTTTAAGCCAAGAAATAAACTAGATAATATTTTTTATACAAAGAGAAAAAGTTTGTCCATGATTTTTTGTAGTGTCCTGAAGTTTTCCTTTGGTATCAGTAGCAAGAGAATTATATTTATGTACAATTATATTGTGTAGTATGAAAGCAAGTTTTCCCCAGTGGTAATTATTTTTATGTTCTATTTCCATTACCCAGTATCTCATAGACCTAGTCAAATGGAACTGGATAAAATTTGTTTGTGTAGAAATGAATAAACTTAATCTGTATACTGTAATATTGCAAATTCTAATTACAATAATTTGAAAACAAGGAGAAGAATCTGAATGGATAATTTCAGTGTTTTCAGAATTTATGGTAAATATGTTGAATTCATAGGTTAAAATTCTTATTTGTATAGCTTTCTTCAAAATACAGAGAACTCTAGATGTAAGATAAAAACAAACATATTATTAGATAAACAAAGAGTAACTTGAATATCACAAAGAAGAGATCTGGATTTTATAAAGGATGCATAACTTCGGTTCGAATTGTTTGTTATGCAAACATACACACAAGCACACAAATACACATATACACCTGGCAGTTTAATTCAATGGGGATTTGTTATTATCTATAATGTACTAAGTATTCTGCTATGTAAATCAATATGGAATTGATACTGAAGAAAATCATGACTACTTAGACTATCTTGGCCATTTATATAACTTGAAATTTGTCTAGATTGAGATATAGTTTAAAACTAATGAGTAAAGGGAAATAACTTCACTGATTAGCAAAATTATTATTGAGGTTGTTACTAGTTTTCATAGCATATAGTGTGACTCCGTGTGAATCAAAAATTAGATTTTTTTTTTTACTATAAATATTTTGCCCTTGTAAGTGTTGGTGAGAAGAGTGCAGGCTAGATTTCAGTCCCATCCCCCTACTCCCATTTGACCTCCCCAACACACACACACACTTTACCATCACCACATCTGAGTGCCCTTAAAAAATAATTCTTTATTGGAGAGAGAATAAGTGAGAGAGAGAGAGAGAACATGAGCCGGGGCAGAAGGAGAGGGACAAGAAGACTCCCCACTGAGAAGGGAGCCCTGTGTGGGGCTTCATCCCAGGAACCTGGGATTATGACCTGAGCTGATTAACTCACTGAGCCACCTAGGCACCCCTAAGTGCACTTTTGCAGGGTGTAACTTACACACCTGGATGTTCAGTCCTAGAGTTAGTTAAGCCTGTTCCACAGATCCAGCATTCTGTGAACAACCTGAAATTATATTAACATTCGATGTACATTCAAAATGTGATACAAAGGGGCGCCTGGGTGGCTCAGTGGGTTAAAGCCTCTGTCTTCAGCTCAGGTCATGATCCCAGGGTCCTAGGATCAAGCCCCGCATCGGGCTCTCTGCTTAGCGGGGAGCCTGCTTCCTCCTCTCTCTGCCTGCCTCTCTGCCTACTTGTGATCTCTGTCAAATAAATAAAATCTTAAAAAAAAAATGTGATACAAAGATTTTTCTTAGGGAGAAGAACCAAAGCATTAATCAGACATTCAGGGCAGTTCAACGTCCCCACAAAAAAGTTAGAAACTAACAGATTATAGGGTCAGGCAATTCATTTTTAAAAATGAAATTCATTATTTTACTAACTTAACTATATTCAATTTGTTTTGTCCTGGCAATAATGACCTGAAGTAACAGATGCATAAAGGGGTCATACTGTAGTATCTTTTCTAGGAAACTTTGCAGGTTGTGGATTAATACAAAGGACTTGCAAATATAGATGATGAAACTTGAAAAGAGGACTCTTCTTCTGGGACTTATAGATAGAGCGTCTATATCAAACCTAAATTGACAAGATTGAAAGGAAAATGGCTTATTAATGGAATCAAAGGGCACAGCCTTTGATCAAGATCTGCTTGATTTGGCTAGATTCTAGGTTCCAAAATCATTTTTAAAAAAGATAGTAGTCATTAAAATAATATTTTTCAAGAAATAACAATGACTACCTGTTTCAATAAATTTTGAAACTTTTATTCTCAGAATTTTGTCTGTATATATTTAACTACTTTACATAATGTTCACTTAAATTCTCTGCACAGAAATACAACTAATCTGTTAAATGATCTTTTTCAGTTAAGTGACAACACCAGATGTTTGCTCTTGCAGTAATTGTTTCACTTAATAGGTGTATAATATTAAGTACTGTTTTAAAAATTCTTTTCATTTGACACAGATGGAGGTATTGAATCTCTTATCTGTAAACCTTTTCCTATAAGCTCATGATAAAAAAAAAAAAAGGGAATTATTTTTGTCCACTCCTGAGTATGACCATTTGGGAGTGAACAGGAAGCTTTTCTCCCTCTCAGACCCCCTTGGCTTTGCATGTTCAAAAAGAAATATAAAAAAAGACAGTGCAAGTGATTTTGAATGATTTTGACCTTAACTCGAGTCTTCCCTAAGATGTGCAGTCCTGTTTTCTCTTGTTCTTTTGACAGATGTAAGGGATTCTGCGTTGTGGACTGCATGATTCACTATGATTGACTTAGGCAGGGTGTGAATAGGGCTGCAAAGCAGGGGAGCGACGTTCAGCTTTCAAAGTGACAGACTGGTTACAGAGTGATTGAAGAGGTGTATGTCCTAGCATGTATGTGATGGGCTTGGGGAGAAAAAAGGAGGGGTGGAGTGAAGGAACACATCGCTTGTATTCATACTAGTTTCTTCTTTTTCATTGCATTACTGCCACAGAGTAAGAAGAAAAATATAATTCAGATGATCTAGTTCAATCTTCTTTTTCATGAAAAGAATAAAAGAAAATTTGTGAGAAAATATGTGATATTTCATATTTAAGACAAATGAGTATATAAACAAATTTAAGACAAATGAATATATGCACATATACACATACACAAATAACCACATAAAAAGATTCTTAAGATCATTGATCATTAAGGAAGTGCAAATTAAATTCACAATTAGACTCCACACATATTATAATGGAAGAAAATGAAGAATGACTATAAGTGTCTTAGTCAATTCGGGCCACTATAGTAAAGTGCTATAGGCTGGATGTCATATAAACATTATAAATTTATTTCTCACAGTTCTAGAGACTAGAATTCTGAGATCAGGGTGCCAGCACGATCAGGTTCTGGCGAGGCTCTTCTTTTAGGTTGCCACTTTGCATTTACCTTCACCTGATGGAAAGTGGGTGAGGAAGCTCTCTGGGATCCCTTTTTTAAGGGTGCTAAGTAATTGCATTCATTAGGGTTCTACCCTCAAGACCTAATTCCCTCCCAAAGCCCCCACCTCCTAACACCATCACATTGTGAGGGAAGGTTTCAGCATACGAATTTTAGGAAGAACATAAATGTTTAGTGCATAACACCAAGTGTTCATGAATATCTGGAAGCACTGGCTCTCTGATGCATTCCTGATGGGAATATAAATGGTACAATTTTTTATAGAATGGCACAAACATAGTGTGACAGTTAAAAAAAAATACAGGGAGGCAAGTCATAAGACTCTTAACTGTCGGGGTCCGTTATCAAAGGAACGAGACTGAGACAAAGTGAAAGTTATGCAAAACTTTATTCTATGCCAAGCATTAGAAGTCAGACTGACCAGCCAGGGCCACCTCCAAAGAAATCAACCCCGTCCTGATCTCACAGGCTGGTTTTATAGAGCATAACCGCAGACCTCAAGATACGTGGCTTCTATTGTTAGGGCATTACTCCCAGAATCGATACCCGGAACTGATACCAGGAACTGCTGAGATGTTTGGAACTGCTGGGATGTGCTCGGGCATTTAGAACTGCTGGGGCGTTTATTCCCAGAATGAAGTCTATAGATGTAAACAACAATATGGCTACCCAGGTAATATGGAGTCACTCTGGCTAAGCAGGCCCTAATAGTTAAAGAGGTTTTAAGATTAAATCAGTCCTAACATTAACTATAGAGAATAATGTGAGGGTTACAGGAGGGGAAGTGGAAAGGGGGATGGGCTAAATGGGTGATGACAATTAAGGAGGGCACTTGTTGTGATGAGCAGTTTTATATGTAAGTAATGAATCACTAAATTCTACTCCTAAAACTAATATTACACAACAAACTAGTTACTAGAATTTAAGTAAAAACTTGAAATATTAAAAAAAGTAAACTTACCATGTGATCCAGTCAGTCCACTCTCCTAAGTGTTTAACCCCAAAAGAAAGAAATTGTGTATTCAAACACAGACTTGTACACAATGTTTGTAGCAGCTTTCTTTATGTCAGCCAGAATTTGGAAAAAATAAAAAGCATCCACAGGGACATGAATAAAGAATTGTGACATATCCATACAATAAAATCTACTCAGCAATAAAAAGAAATGAACACTTGATACAATAATAGCATGGATGAATCTGTTAATGGTGATGACTGAAAGAAGTCAGACTGAAGAGATACATACTCTATCATACCATTTATATAAAATACAGCTAATTCATATTGTATTTATGTAATATGATCAGCAACTTATTATTATATGTAACTTAATTTATCATGACAGAAAGGAATGAATAGTTTCCTATAAAAGTAGGCGGGGAAGGATGAAGTGGGAAATCACAAAACACCATGAGAGAACATTTGGAAGTAATGGATCTGTTCATTATTTCATTTGCGCTGACAATTTTATGGGAATATAAACATGTCAAAACTTGTATTGTATAACTTAAATATGCAGTTTATTAGCGTATCAATTATACTTACAAAATATAAAATTTATAAAATTGGGTAAAATTGGGTAAATCTACATTGTGTTTTTAGGGATAGTGGTAGTGTGGAAAAGTTGTGGGGAGAAGAAAATATAGACAAGAGGGACAACGGTGTGATATAATATTTTCCAAACCTAAAATTATTTGGTGGTGGGAGTACTTGTGATTCAACAGATACTGAGCCACTTTCCTAAAATTCCATTTCAGTAATGATGGTGTGGGGAATTAGAATATGTGAGGTCCTAATAACTCTTATGAGAAGTCATATTTTAAGATTTGTCATGCAGATAACCCTTCTCTTCTTAATTAGAAAATAATTAGAACTTAAAGTACAGAGGGTTGACTAGACTAAGTAATTCCTTAGGAATTACTTATTCTTAGAATTCTTTCTCTGACCAGCTAGAACTTTCCAAATTTTTAAGTATCCATTAGGTGAAAAACTGGTTCAAAAATGCACAGAAAAAAAAATTCTAAAAATTATCCAAGGCATAGAACAAATTTCCTATTCAAACATTTCTCAGTTTCTGTTGTCATAAGGCTTGATATTCTGATGGTCATCTTTGGATGAATACCTATTTTCCAGCTAAAAAAGGGCTAACACAGCTTCTAAGACCCTTAGAATCAGGTTCTTACTCCCTAGATCCTGATTTATCCCTACTGTAAATTCTAACTTCCAGGATAAGAATATCCTGGATTACAATTCTTGGCCAAATTGAATTCCCATCGCAAAAATGCATATTCAAAGAGAAAATTGTGAGGTACAAATGGAAGAGGATTTTTTTTCACTCAAAAAAAACAGGTTTTTTTGAGCATCACCAATTATGTTACAGACATCAGTGTTCTGGCTGGGAATACTATAAAGAAAACATAAACAGCCTGCTATAAGAAAGGGGATATAAAGTGGAGTTGATAAATCTGGAGTTTATGTAGGTGCCCCATGTGATCCCATCCAGGGATAAGCAGATGATGTGGAGAAAAATTAACATAGAGCACTCAGAATCAACAATCTACTACATTGGAGGTTTCTCTTAGACATCTTGACATTTTATGGAATTCTCATATAAAACTTGAGAGCAAAGCATTAGGACATTTTCTTTTTTCCTGGAAGTGAACTATGAACTCATAATAAGAACAACAATAACAACAGTCATAAAATGTTCTTATTGTGTAAATAAGATATACTCTAATGACTTGCAAATAGACAAAACACTCTCTGAACTCATATTGTGTATATGCCATCATGAGTTTTCAATTCACTAAAAATACTTTAGCATTTTTACTGCTTTATCCAAAAATACTTTTCATTTGACTTAGTTTTCACAACTTAAATATTTCTCATATATTTTCTGTGCATTCTAATGTGAAATTCGTAAAAGTCTTTTTTTCTTTTTCAAAAATTAATACATTTTCCAGGGTGCCTGAGTGGCTCAGTTAGCTAAATATCTGGCTCTTTATTTTGGTGCAGGCGATCACCTCAGGGTCATGAGATCAAGCCCCACACACTGGGGTCCATGCTGGGTGGGGACCATGCTTAAGATTCTCTCTCTTCCTCTCCCTCTGCCTCCCTTCCCACTCTCTCTTTCTCTCTCTGCCTCTCTAAAAAGAAAGAAAGAAAAAGGAAGGAAGGAAGGGAGGAAGGAAGGAAGGAAGGAAGGAAGGAAGGAAGGAAGGAAGGAAGGAAGGAAG
>NW_019154093.1:40172019-40268741 GCF_002288905.1 Enhydra lutris kenyoni
AAAACAGTGTATTTTCCTCCAGATATGTCTTTTTGGTGAAGTCTCAAATATTTTTTCCATTCTTATAATCAGTTTGTGTGTTAACTTATTATTGAATTTTAAGTGTTTTTTACATATTCTGTATACAATTCCTTTATATATGGAATTTAAAATATTTTTTCCTTAGCCTAGAACTCTTTTTATTCTCTCAGCAATATCTTTAGAAGAGCCAAAATTTTATGAAGTCTAATTTTTCAAGCCTTTCTTTTAATATCATGCTTAAACATCATTGCTTAACAAAAAGTCAAAAGAACTACTCTGTTTTCTTATTGAAGTTTTATAGTTTTGGGCTTCACATTTAGGACTATGATTTGTGTTGAGTTGTCTTTTCTTGATAGTTCAAGAAATGAATCAAAATTTATTTGCTTAGCATATGAATATCCAGTTGTTCCAACATCACTGGATGAAAAGATCATTATTTTTTTAATGGATTACCTTTGTACTTTTGCCAAAAACGAGGTGTCAGTTAATGAGATGGTCTGTTTCTGGACTCACTCTGTTTTGTTCTCTTGGTCTATTTTTCAGAATTGATGCTGCTTACATGCTATGCTGTTGGTAATTGTAGCTTTAAAATAAGTAAAAATCATGTTTTGTAGATCAACCAACTTTGTTCTTCCTAAAGTTGTTTTTAGCTATTTGCTATATTACCAAATTAATTTTAGAATCAGGTTGCCACTTCCTACTTGTAGTTGGTTTGATTGGAATGGTGTTAAAACTATAAATTAATTTGGAGAGAATTGATTTCTTAACCATATTGTGTTTCCAAGTCAATAAGCAAGCTCTATATCTCCATTTATTTAGGTCTTCTTTCATTTCTCTTAACAATGTTTTGTAATTTCTAGTGTACAAATTCTACATATTTTTTCAGATTTATCCTTAAGTATTTCATGTTATTTTAGGCTATTGCAACTTATACTGCTTCATTAAATTTTAATTCTAGCTTTTAATTGTTAAGACTTAGAAATGCAATTCACTTTTGTATATTGATCTGATATTCTGCAACGTTGATGAACTCACATATTAGTTCCCATAACATTTATTTTTGTATACCCATTGAATTTTCTTTATTAAAATGATGTTATCTGTGAAAAAGAATGTTTCACATCTTCTTTTCACATTAGGGAAATTTCCCCCCATTGTTCTTTATGTATGGCCCTGGCGGGACCCTCCAGCACAATGTTGAAAATAATTGGACAGAGTGGACATCCTTATTTTGTTCCCAGTCTTAGAAAGTATTCAGTCATTCACAATTAAATATGATGTTAGCTGCATGATTTTTCATAGAGGACTTTCATGAGGCTAAAGATATTCCCTTTTATTCCTGAATTTCTGAGTTTTTAACAAGAATAAATGTTGGATTTTGTCAAATGCTTATTTCCTGTCTATTGCGATAATCCTATGGTCATTCTTTCTAATTGGTAAATATGGTGAATTAAATTCACCTATTTTTTTAAGTTAAACCCACTTTCATTCCTGGGTTAACCCCTACTTGGCTATCATGTTTTCTTTTAAAGTCCTTTTCTTGTGTGGTATAAATGCTGCTCTCTTAGAATTTGTTGGGAAGAATTTCCTCCTATTTAATTTTCTGGAAGAGATTGTGTAGAAGTAGTATTATTTATTCTTTAAATGTTTGATAGAATTCATCAGTGAAGTTATCTTGTTCTCGAGTTTTCTTTATGGGGAAGTTTCATTTTATAAATTTAATTTCTTCAATACATAAAAAACTGTTCAGATTACCTGTTCTTTTTGAGTGAAATTGTATAGTTGTGTCCTTCAAAAAATTTTCCCATTTCAACTAAGTTTTTGAATATTGGCATAATGGTCACAATATCCCCTGTTCTTTCAGCTTCAAAGTCATATTTTAAAATCTCTGTAATTCTAGATTGCAGATGAGCAAACCTCATTTCTGCTTTGCCAGCTGATTTTCCTTTTACATTCTGTCAATAGGGAGCACTAGAAAGAGTGCTGTAGGAAGAAGGTTTAGTTTGATATGTGCTTCCTACTTGCTTTCTGTTCCTGTCTGTCACACTTACCAAAACTTCTTCATAGTGACAGTTGATTACAGCTTTGATTCCCCAGCTCCATCCCCAATACTTACCAAACAAGGCTTGAAGCCTTTTAGGGACATCAGTGTCATCTCTGGGGTCTGTGTACTAGACCCACAGAGCATATCCCTAATCTCAGAGATGGGAGTTTCAGGCTCTTTCTCAAAGGTCTGTATTTCAGTTCCAGGGGACCTCTCCTCTAAACCTCTAAGTTTTAATGGTTTTGAACTCTTTGTTTTTCCAAACACAGAATAGCATTAGTCCTGCCTGCTCCTACTGCTATCTCATAACATTTCTATTATTGTTCCCAGTTCACCTTTTCTGTTGTTCAATCCCTAGTTAACAATTATTTATATTAAATTCTATTTGTTAAAACAACTGGGATAGTTTCTGCTTTCTACCTACACCCTGATATCAAATAATTACATATTTATTTCCCCTTTATTCAAATTTCATATTACTTTTAATTTCTTTATAGTTGAAGTAGTTACAAAACTATGTGTAAGCAAAATAAAACATTTCTAATTCAAATACCTAGGTTTCTTACATATGAGTGTAAGGAAAGAAATAGCTTAACATCTTTTAAACATTTGCCTCTAACATGACACATAATGCAATCTGTAAAATAACAACAACAACAAAAATGGCGAATAAAAATGGATAAGTACACTTGTTTTATTAGTCTGGGTAAAGTACAGCCCAGAGAAGAGACATACTTTGGTGTTTTAAGCATTAGAAATCAGAATTGTATTAAATCAGACTCCAGAATTATTCATGAGATTTGATTTGAGGAATAAGACATGATGAGAAGAAAGATCCACAATTGAGATATAGTCTGATTGTCTCAAATTTCCTGGAGATGCCCATGAATTTGCTTATATTTGTAGGATTACTGCAAAAGCTTTGGCATTCGTTGCTGTTGTTTGCAATTTGGGATATTAGGAAATATAAAGTTAACTTTATAACATTTTATTTTCTGCTCAATTACTATATCAAAGTTTACATGCCAGTCCAAGTGTGAGATTATTTGGTATGAAAAATTTATATACATTCATACATATATGTATATATACATATATATATGTGTGTTTGTAGGGTATTTTTTTTTTCTTTCTAAAGATTATAATCCCCATGGGGTGCCTGGGCTGCCCAGTCTTTAAGTGTCTGCCTTTGGCTCGGGTCATGATTCCGGGGTATTGGGATCGAGCCCCACATCAGGCTCCCTGGTTAGCAGGGAGCCTGCTTCTCCCTCTCCCACCCCCCACTGCTTGTGTTCCATCAAATAAAATCTTAAGAAAAAAAAAAAGATTATAATCCTCTCTTATTTTTCTCTAAATCTTCTGAGTGTACTTGGATAGCTGTTATATCCTCAGGTGTTACTGGATAATTTCATTTTCATTAAGGTGCTATTTTCATAAGTTTCACTGAAGACTATATCCTCAAAATTATGTGCAACTACTTCTGTTTCAATAAGAAATTAACTGAACATTACAGATTAAATTTGGGGGATCACTTGCTATTAGAAATAAATTCTAGATATGTATAAAATTTGATTGGGGACTGCTTAGACTTAGCTACACAAACTGAACTAAAATTTCGGATTGAATATTTTATTGTGCTGACTCATCACCCCAGCAGAGAAGAAATCATGAACATTTATATTTTACATCTCATAATCGTCTGATTTCCTCACCTTCCATGTGTAGACTGGTAATGTTCTTGTGACTACGAAAAAAGGATATACTCATTGAAGACACTTTATTAAAGAACTTTATGCAGTAACACCCTATTGCTTCTGTTCTTCATGTAGAACTCCTATAATAAGACAAACCTCAATGATATGGAACATTTTCATTTATTATGTTTAATATAGGTGCATGGAGGGGGAAAACAAAGCCAGAATTAATTTTTCTGTCAATTGGAATGTCAAAAACATCTAGTTACATAATTCCATCAGGATTCTATTCTGTTCAATGGCTGCAAAATGATTAAAAACTATAAGAGCCTTAAGGTAGAAAAATGAACTGGTTCTTGGCTTCCATGACTATATTCTTTATTTTATGTAGGATAAGCTGTGTAATGTACTCAGAGAAAAAGTGTATTATATAGAAAGCCTATCATCCTCAGGGAAAAAATGTATTTGTAGACCTCACAAGAAAGAGAGTTCTACCTGTTTCTTTCTCTCAACTGTGAGTGCTCTGAAAAATAGCCATCAGACCTTCTTGGTTCCAATGCAAATAATTTCAACAGAATGGATTAAAATGAGATAGTAGCTAAATAAGAAATGAAACAGAATTATTGAGATTGCTAATGTGATCAGGATGTGATTCTTACTTGCCAATCCTATAAAATAGCATGGAAATAACCATGCTATTTATCATTATAAGCAATCATAAAATCCTTCAAGGTTGTCAGCTCCAAATCTATCAATACTTAAGAGCAATAGTATTTATCACCATGGTATTAAAAACAATCAATTAATTTCCTACTAATTAGAAATGTCAGACCAATTTCTTGTTTTTAGTGGGACAAAACAAATTTGTAAGTTAGCTGAAGCTTAATGTTTTCACCTATTCTTGGTCTGGTGTTGATGGCAGAAGGTTAAATTTTTCTTACTTTGACCCATTGTACAATTTTCCATCTGACCATAGACTAGTAGATCTTAAACTCTCATGCTATGGTTTTTAAAATCTTAAGGAGGACTGATTTTGTTTAGTGCTTTCAAGTTTTATTGGTAAACATTTAGACTGAACAGAGACAATTTATGCACATAGGTAGTTATTGAAATGTGTTGTCATGCAGCTTACAAATCTTTCTCTAGAGAACATTGCTAAAATCCTTAGCCAGAAGTTGTAAGACTAGTTTGTTGTATTCCTGTCTAGAATGTTTCTTTCTAGCATCATCTTGATTCTTTGTGTTACTGTACGTAATCTACATGTATCTGTTGGAGTTCAACAGGTTTCTGGGTACTTCCTCAATCTTCAGCCTTTAAAATCTTTTTGTCTTCACTATAAAATGAATAAATTACATGTTTCTGAAATTTGTTTAAATTCCAGCCATTGCTCAAATACATGCACAATAGAAAACTGGAAAGTTATAATACTCTTTGAATATTTAACCGCCCACAACTCTCTTTGCACAATCATTGTTTCTTACTAATTTTCTATATAATGCCTTCCACAATAGTGGTGAGAACTTCTCTTGAAATTATATTAGAAAAAGAACACATCAAGCTGAGTTCTGATTAAGCACTCTCATCATTAACTCTTTTTCTTTAGGTCTGCCCTCTATTCTCTTGGAACTACTGGTGAGAGATCTTTTGGGAATAGAAGATCTTTGTTTGCTTCCTTCTTGGTGCTGTTTTATATCTCATTCTCATTAAGTATAGTAACCATAAAATCAGTACATTTTAAGATCACAGGTTTTAGCAAGATTCATTTCTCTACATTATTTAGCTATATAAAAAACTAGGTAATTATGCATTAATAATTTTTTTATTATATTATGTTAGTCACCATACAGTGCATCATTAGTTTTTGATGTAGTGTTCCAAGATCCATTGTTTACATATAACACCCAGTGTTCCATGCAATATGTGCCCTCCTTAATACCCACGATCAGGCTCACCCTCCCCTCTGAAACCCTCAGTTTGTTTCTCAGAGTCCACAGTCTCTGATGGTTTGTCTCCCCCTCTGATTTCTTCCAATTCACTTTTCCTTTCCTTCTCCTAATGTCTTCCATGTTATTCCTCATGTTCCACAAGTAAGATAAATCATATGGTAATTGACTTTCTCTGCTTGATTTATTTCACTCAGCATAATCTCCTGCAGTTCCATCCATGTTGATGCAAAAGTTGAGTATTTATCCTTTCTGATGGCTGATTAATATTCTTTTGTATATATGGATGACATCTTCTTTATCCATTCGTCTGTTGAGGGACATCTTGGCTCTTTCCACAGTTTGGCTATTGTGGACATTGCTGCTATGAACATTGGAGTACATATGGCCCTTCTTTTCACTACATCTGTATCTTTGGGGAAAATACCTAGTAGTGCAATTGCCAGGCCATAGGGTAGCTCTATTTTTAATTTTTTTGAAGAATCTCCAAACTCTTTTCCAAAGTGACTGCACCAACTTGTATTCCCACCAACTTTCCCCACAACCTCTCCAACATGTGTTGTTTCCTGCCTTGTTAATCTTTGCAATTCTAACTGGTGTAAGGTGCCATCTCCATGTGGTTTTGATTTGAATTTCCCTGATGACTAATGATGGTGAACATTTTTTCATGTGTCTGTTAGGCATTTGTATATCTTCTTTGGAGAAGAAGATAGTACAGAAGTCATGTCTTCTGCTCATTATTTTTAATTGATTGTTTTGTTTTTTGTGGGTTGAGTTTGAGATCTTGGATATCAGCTGTTTGTCTGTAGGGTCATTTGCAAATATCTTCTCCCATTCTGAGTTGACTCTTTGTTTTGTTGACTGTTTCCTTTGCTGTGCAGAAGTTATTATCTTTTTTATTTTTAAAAAGATTTTATTTGTCAGAGAGAGAGGGAGAGAGAGCGAGCACAGACAGACAGAATGGCAGGCAGAGGCAGAGGGAGAAGCAGGCTCCCCGCCGAGCAAGGAGCCCCACGTGGGACTCGATCCCAGAACGCTGGGATCATGACCTGAGCCGAAGGCAGCTGCTTAACCAACTGAGCCACCCAGGCGTCCCCAGAAGTTATTATCTTGATGAAGTCCCAAAAGTTCTTTTTTGTTTTTGTTTCCCTTGCTTTCGGGAATGTGTCTTGAAAGAAGTTGCTGTGGCTGATGTGGAAGAAGTTACGGCCTATGTTCTCCTCTAGGATTTTGATGGGTTCCTGTCTCACATTGAGGTCTTTCATTTGTTTTCAGTTTATCTTTGTGTACCGTGTAAGAGAATGGTTGACTTTCATTCTTCTGTATATATCTGCCCAATTTTCCCAGCACATTTATTGTAGAGTCCTTTTTCCATTGGATATTTTTCCTGCTTTGTCAAAGATTATTTGACCATTGAATTGAGGGTCCATATCTGGGCTCTGTGTTCTGTTCCATTGTCTGTGTCTGTTTCTGTGCCAGTACCATGCTGTCTTGGTGATCACAGCTTTGCAATTTAGCTTGAAATCAGGCAATGTGATGCCCCCAGCTTTTTTTGTTGTTGTTTTCAACATTTCCTTGGTGATTTGGGGTCTTTTCTGGTTCCATATGAATTTTAGGGTTGTTTGTTAAAGCACTTTGAAAAATGCCATGGGTATTTTGATTGGGATGTCATTGAAAGTATAGATTTCTCTCGGTAGCGTAGACATTTTAACAATGCTTATTCTTCTGATCCATGAGCATGGAATGTTTTTGTATCTTTTTGTGTCTTCTTCAATTTCTTTCATGAGTGTTCTGTAGTTCCTCGAGTGTAGATTCTTTTCCTCTTTGGTTAGGTTTCTTCCAAGGTATCTTGTGTTTTTTGGTGCTATTGTGAATAGAGTTAATTTTCTAATTTCCCTTTCTACAGTTTCATTGTTAATGTATAAGAAAGCAGCTGATTTCTGTGCGGTGATTTTGTATCCTCCCACATTACTGAATTGCTATATGAGTTCTAGTAATTTGGTGGTGGAGTCTTTTGGGTTTTCTACATAAAGGATTATGTCATTTGTGAAGTGAGAGAGTTTGACTTCTTTTTGCCAATTCAAATACATTTTATTTCTTTTTGTTGACTGATTGGTGCTTCTAGGACTTCTAGTACTATCTTGACAATAGTGGTGAGAGAGGACATCCTTGCTGTGCTCCTGATCTTAAGCGAAAAGCTCTCAGCTTTTTCCCATTGATAATGGTATTCACTGTGGGTTTTTCATAGATGGATTTTATGAAATTGAAGAATGTTTCCTCTATTCCTATACTCTGAAAAAGAAAAGATGCTATATTTTGTCAAATGCTTTTCCTGCATCTATTGAGAGGACCGTGTGGTTCTTGTCTCTTATTTATGTGTTCTATCACATTGCTTGATTTGCAAATGTTGGACCACCCTTGTATTCCAGGGATGAATCCCGACTGGTCATGGAGGACAATCATCTTAATGTACTTTTGGATTCTATTAGCTAGGATCTTTTTGAGAATTTTGGCATCCATATTCATCAGAGATATTGGTTTGAAATTCCTCTTTTTGATGGGGTCTTTGTCTGCCTTCAGGATCAAAGTAATGCTGGCCTCATAGAATGAGTCTGGAAGTTTTCCTTCTGTTTCTATTTTTTAAAACAGCTTCAGGAGCATTGGTATTATTTCTTCTTGGATGTTTGGTAGAATTCCCCAGATAATCCATCTGGTTCTGGGCTCTTGTTTTTTGAGAAGTTTTTGACCACTGATTCAATGTCATTGTTGGTTATTGGTCTGTTCAGGTCAGTCAGTTTCTTTATGTTTCAGTCTTAGCAGTTTATAGGTTTCCAGGAATGTATCTATTTCTTTCAGGTTGCTTAATTTATTGGAATATAGCTGATGATAATAATTTCTGATAATTGTCTTTATTTCTTTGATGTTAGTGATGATCTCTTCCCTGGCATCATAATTTTATTAATTTGGGTTCTTTCTCTTTTCTTTCAGATAAGTCTGGCCAATGGTTTATTAATCTTATTAATTCTTTCAAAGAACCAGCTTCTAGTTTCATTGATGTGTTCTTCTGTATTTCTGGTTTCTAATTCATTAATCTCTGCTCCAATTTTAATTATTTCCCTTCTCATGTGTGGGTTAGGCTTAATTTGTTGTTGATTTCCAGTTCTTTAAGGTGTAAAGAAGGTTTGTGTATTTGGGATTTTTCTATTTTTTTGAGTGAGGTTTGGATGGCTATGTATTTCCTTCTTAGGACCACCTTTACCATATCCCATACATTTTGGACTGATTTTTGTTTTTGTTTTTGTTCTTGTTGGTTTCCATGAATTGTCTAAGTTCTTCTTTGATTTCCTGGTTGACCCAAACATTCTTAACATGATGGTCTTTAGCTTCCAAGTATTTGAATTTCTTCCAAAAATTTTCTTGTGTTTGAGTTCCCATTTCAAACCACTGTGGCCTGAGAATAGGCAGGGAATAATCTAAGTCTTTTGGTATCAGTTGAAACCTGATTTGTGACCTATGTGGTCTATTCTGGAGAAAGTTCAATGTGTGCTTGAGAAGAATGAGTATTCTATTGTTTTAGGGTAGAATGTTCTATATATATCTATGAGGTCCATCTGGTCCAGTGTATCATTCAAAGCTCATAATTCTTTGTTGATTTTCTGCTTAGATGATCTGTCTATTGCTGAGAGTAGAGTATTGAGGTCTCCTACTATTAACATATTATTATCAATATGTCTCTTTATTTTGGTTAACAGTTGGCTTATGTATTTGGCTGCTCCATTTGGGGGCATAGATATTTAGAATTGTTAGGTCTTCTTGTTGGATAGACCATTTAAGAATCGTATAGTGTCCTTCGGTATCTCTGACTACATTCTTTAGCTTGAAGTCCTATTTTCAGATATGAGAATTGCTACCCCAGCTTTCTTTTGTGGTCCATTGGCATGGATGATGGTTCTCCATCCCTTCACTTTCAGTCTGGATGTATCTTTAGGTTTAAGATGAGTCTCTTGTAGACAGCATAAAGATGGTTCCTGACTTTTTATCCATTTTGCAACCCTGTGCCATTTTTATGGGAGCATTTAGGCCATTCGTGTTGAGTAATTATTGAAAGATAAGATTTTATTGTCATCATGTTGCCTGTGAAGTCCTAGTTTCTATAGATTGTCTCTGTATATTTCTGTTCCATATCACTCTTGGTGTCTTTCTCCTTTTATAGAAACCCTCCTCCCCCTTACTGTTTCTCACAGGGCCAGCTTAGTGGTCACATATTCTTTCAGTCTCTGCCAGTCCTGGAGGCTCCTTATCTCTCCATCTATTCTGAATGACAGCCTTGGTCTATAAAGAATTATTGGCTGCATATTCTTCTCTTTTAGTAACCTGAATATGTCTTGCCAGCCCTTTCAGTCTTGCCAGGTTTCTGTGGATAGGTCTGACATTATTCTGATATTCCTCCCTCTGTATATATGAAATCTCTTCCCCCTAATTGTCCTCAAGATGGTTTCCTTGGTTCTAAGATTTACAAGTTTTACTATTACATGCCAGGGCATTGGTCTGTTCTCTTTGAACTTGGTAGAGGTCCTCTCTGCCTCTACGATGCGAATGCTTGTTTCATTCCCCAGATTAGGGAAGTTTTCAGCTACAGTTTGCTCAGATATATCTTCTAGTCCTTTCTCTCTCTCCACCCCCTCAGGGATCCCAATAATTCTGACATTGGAACATTTCATGCCATCATTTATTTCCCTAATTCTATTTTCATGGCCTCTAAACTGTTTGTTCCAGGACTCCTCATGATCCTTCTTTTCTATCAGTTTGTCTTCTAGATCACTAATTCATTCTTCTGCCTCATTTACCTGAGCTTTTAGAGCATCTAGACTAGATTGGATCTCACTGATAGCATTTTAAGTTCTGCCAGATCAGCTCTCATTTCTACCCTTATAGAATTTATGTTGCCATTAATGGTTTTCTTCATCATAGCTATTGTCTTCATAACTGAAGTCTGTTTCTGACATCTTTCTTATATCCATATCCATTAGTTCTGTGTCAGAGGTAACAGTCTCTGAGTCTTTCCTATGTTGGAGGTTCCTTCTCAGTCATTCTGTTGAGGGAATGTACAGAACCCAAATTACTGACCACAACCCAAGCAAGATGCACGTGTTTTATAGGGACCTTAGTGTTGTTGGTCTCTTGTCTTCCAGCCTGTATTCTGGTGGAGGGGTATGCCGCACTGTTACTCAGGCAATCCTGTTTGGGCAGAGTTGCCCTACATGCTGGGGGGGGGGGTGGGATCAGTGAAAACTAGTTTTGGGGGGCTTTTATTGTTTGGTGACTTTCCCTGGCAGCTTTCCACATCTTTTCTGAGAGTCAGAGCAGAAGTGACCATATCCAAACCTCTGTCTCAGAACAGAGAGATCACAGCCTGTTCTTCAGTGAGCTCTCCAGGCTACACTGTCTCCCTTTCTGTCTGTGTTCCTAAAAATTGCAGTGTCCTGGGTTGTGGCCCCACAACAGAACTCCCAGCCCCTGCTTCCAGTTCCAGGCAAGTCTTTGCCCTTTGTGCTTCTAAAACCACCAGCTGCCCCTAGTTCACACATGCACGTCTGCAGCTCCAGGTTTCCATTCAGAGGGCTGCCCTAAAGTCCTCTCCCTATTGCTACCAGTCTGTGAGTCTGTGCCTGGTCCCCAGCATGGGAGGCTTTTGCACTCCTGCAGTGTAAGATCCCAGAGGGTCCCTCCCCCTTCCATTTATCTTCTGATGTCTGCCCTCTTCATACCTTGAGACTAACCACCTGAGATATTTAGTTTGTAGAGATCTGGATATATACTTTTACATTACAGGCTGATTTCATGGGTGTTCAGAATGGTCTGGTAGATATCCAGCTCAATTCATGGGACTGGTTAAAATAGGGTCCCCTACTCCTCTACCATCCTGCAGTCTGCATTGATAATGTTTTAAAGTCATCTCTAGACTGGTGAAGACAAAAAACAAAAACAAAAACAAAAACCCTCATATCCTTTTGTGTTGTGTTTGTAGACTGTAAAGTATTTCTATATCTATCTTTTTTTGTCCAGATGTTCTGTGAGTTGGATTAATATACCTAAGTTTAATAATTTTAATTTGCAAACATTAGTTTTTGTAGATTTTTGGTGTGACTTAAATCTGAAACCTTGACTATTCCTTTAGTATATAGAATCATATTTGTAATTTTTATTGAATTCTTTCTCAAAAATGTCCTTTCCTTGCTACTCTGAATAGAACACTGGAAGTTTTATTTACATCCATATTTTGAAACTATATTCTGTTCAACAAAAATTAATTTGGAATAGCTGTTTATTTTAAAAATCTTGGACATTTAACACTTCTTTTTTCTCACATTCCTTTCATTGAACAAAATTGTATAATCAACCAACAGGAGTTCAATCTCTGTAGATCTTAAATTTGAAAAATGATCTAAGCTTTTATTTTTAATAAAGATTTTTCATTCTTAGTAGAGTTATTTATCCCCCAAAGCATACAACATTAAATTAATTGTAGTTAAAGTTAGTTATAATACATTGTGTGCTCACCCAACAGTTTTCCTGTGGTTTCTCATTTAATCCTTGTTATTTCATAAAAATGTGGGTATTTTGTCCCTATTTAAAAGTGAGAAAGCAATTTCAGTGAGGTTGGAGAGGTTTAGATGGCTAACTTTCAAGTATTATAATACAAGTATTAATTGGAAAGCTGTATCTACTAACATTAAAAGCAATGAATGGTTCCATATAAGAGTCTTTTGGAATAACTCACTGATTAATCAAAAACATCACATCATAGGGTACCTCAATCCATACTGACTGAATCTGTCAGTCTGAGGATGCTTTACTTTGAGCTTTCATAAAAGGGATAATTTGCAATTCAAAATTGGATTCACCTTTTCTAATTAGGTGAAATTACAGTTGCCATATTATAATTAAAGGTTATGTGACAGACAGGAATGTTTATTTGGATTATATTAGATTATTTTTCTGGTTTTCTGAAAATTGTAGCTTTTGATGAATATGTATTTTTAAACCATCTGACAAATATCTATTTTTTATTTAAAAGTAGTGCTGTTCCCTCTTTCTGAACTTGAAATGCAGCTATGATTGTCTATATTATGGGACTCATATTCAAATGAATTTCTCTCTCTACTAAGATGCCTAAAGGTATTGATGTCAGAATATTTCCCTTCTAATGAGCACATGATGTCTCCCAGAGATGCTATGAAACCTACCACTGTGCCTCAAACTGAATTATAGTAATACCACTTAATAATGCTTTTTAAAATGCCTCAAATTATATATCATAGGAACATTGAAATATAGAGGTATTATACAGGATTTATATTGCCAAAAAATAGTTTAGAGTTTTTACCTATTGAAAAGTTTAAAATGTATGAAAAAAAATCTCTGCCAAAAATATAAGTGCTTAAACCTTAATGTCCCCTTCCCACCTCGTAAACTTGAATAACCTAAGGGAAGTTTAGAGTAATAGAATATAAATGCAGATTGTTTGGGGAGCAATTTAGAAGGTTTCTCTTCCTCCACACACCCCCCCCCCAAAGAAAAAGAAAGAAAATGGGGCAAATACCTAGAATTATGTTAAGAATACAAACTCAGTATCACAAATCATCAGGGAAATGCAAATCAAAACCACGATGAGATATCACCATACACCAGTCAGGATGGCTATTATCAAAAAGACAAGAAATAATAAATGTTGACAAGGATTCAGAGAAAAGGAAACACTTGTGCCCTATTGGCGGAAATGTAAATTGTACAACCACTATGGGAAATAGTATGGAGGTTCCTCAAAAAATTAAAAATGGAAATGCCACAGTATCCAATAATTCACTGGGTATTTATCCTAAAGGAAATGAAAACATTAATTCAAAAAGATATATGTACTCTTATGTTCATCGCAATATTCACAATAGCCAAAATATGGAAGTAACCTAAGTATCCACTGATAGATGAATAAATGTGTTAACTATATCTACAATGGAATATCACTCAGCAAAAAAAGAATGAAATCTTGCCATTTACAACAACATGGATGGATCTAGAGGTCATTATGATAAGTGAAATTAGAGAAAGACAAATACCATATAATTTCACTTACATATGAAATCTAAAAAATCAATTCCCACACAAAAAATCTGGAACAGAGTCATAATACAGAGAACAAAATGGAGGTAGCCAGAAGAAAGGTAGGAAGATGGATGCAATGGGTGAAGGGAATTAAGAGGTACAAACTTCTGGTTATAAAATAAGTCATGGTGATGAAAAGTAAAACATAGGAAATTAATAGTCAATAATATTTTAATAATATTGTGTGGAGACTACACTTATAATGGTGAGCAATAGGTAATGTGTAACACTGTTGAGTAATTTATATCTCTGAAACTAATAAAGCACTGTAGGTCACTATGCTTAATAAAATTTTTTAAAGAAGAGTTAATAAATAATCAGTGTCTAGTAATTTGTTTAGTAAGGTATTTGTTTTCCAGAAATGCTAATTATCTTTCTTTTGAACAGAGAATATGTCATAGAATTTTTACTAACAATTCTCTTTTGAAACTAAGACAATATTTATTCAAATGTTTTATCTATCTGGTTTCTTTGAAATGTAAGCTTTTGGGTGTCATGTGATTTGTGATTAACTAAATTAATCCCAACATTACATAAATCTTATCCCTAGAGCTCTTCTTGAGGTTTTAATCATTTTTTTGCCTTTAGTTGATAAAATAGATCTAGCTCAGAATTAAACTCCAATGACCTCAAACAAAAAAAAATTAAAATCTATGATATGTTGATTATATTCCTTACAGGTATTTTATTTTAAACATATTCTACTTTAATATTTCAATATGTTTAATGACTTAAAACAATAAAAACTAATAACCAACTTGTTAGATTACATGAAACATAACAGCACAACTGCATTCTGAAACTCAATACCAATGGAAAAATAAAAACAAAGATAAACTCAAGTTTTATTAGGATTTAAATGAGCATTTTTTTCTTCTATTCATTCAATGGAGATTTATTGAGTACACATCATATATAAGGCACTGCACATTTAGAATATTAACTTACAACAAAGCTAAAATACCAGAAATTATTACAAATGACACTACAAAGGAAACTCCCTTTGTTTGGTATTTTGTATTTTCAGTTCTTATCATAAGGTTTTTAATGTGTTTTATTCCACTGTAAATATCAGATAATTACTTAGAAGTGTTTTTCTTGGGATTATTTATAGACTGTTTCTTTTGCATACTACGATACTACAGCAACCATTTTTATTCAGTGAGAATATTTCATTTCTCTGGGCTATCCCAAAAAACTTTTTATAAAATGAACAGCTACTTTCTCTAATGATTTTGCTACCATGGCAACTGAAGCTCTCAGTAATGATAGCATACAAACAACAGGATTGGATTGTTATGTTAATAGAATTTTTAAAGTAATTAGATTATGAAGATGCTTTGTCTTTTCTAGTTCAGAGATTTATGTAACACTGCTAAATAAATTATTCTGAAATATTAACTTGTTTACTTTAATCAGTTATTGTCATTTGACTCTATTCACTGTCTTACCATCTCCCATCATATACATGCTACAGAATTGCCTAGCTTGATTCTTATCAATTCACTGATTACCTCCTATTTTGAATTTCATTTGATGTCTCTTCCTGGCATCTTTTTAACTTCGTGGTTATGTTTCAGTACATGGAGCAAGAACAGAGTTTATATGTATAGGAATCATCTTATTTAGCTCAGACAAGCTGACACATCAGGGAGTATGATTTGGTAGAGTTACCCTTTATTTCTTGCTATTTTGCAAGGGCTTTCTATTCGTATATGGGTTCTGAGGACATTTGTGTCATTTTGATTTTCAGAGAACTTGTTTAAAGTTGGACCTGTGTCTATATGTAGAGGATGCCAATAGCAAATTCTTTGGTCTGAGTTGCTGAGTACTCTTGGGGCTGGGGAAACAGACCTGGCTGGGAATCTGTCACTTACAGATCTATACTGTCACTTTTTCCATCACTGTACATGGGCAAGTGTAAACGAGTGTCAGAAAATAGATTGCTTGGGCCATGTTTTTCTTAGGATATTGAAGTTGCCTAGAGAACATTTTAGTTTGTTATTGGGACAGAGCTATTAATCCAGACATAGCAAATAAAAGGTTATAGTATTCAAAGCACAGGGAGGAACTACCAAGTTAGGTCAAAGATATAGCTGTGCACTGCCTCTTCCCCATTTTAAAAGAGGTCTGCACACAAAATGCAGAGTTAACGGCAACTACCAGGAAGAATGAAGGCTAAGCAAATAATCTTCCTGAATATCTAGCTAACCTTCAGCAAAACCTTTTTGTTTTGATAATCTGAATAATTTGCCCAGTTTTATGGTATGATAGATATATAGAGATATGTACATATATATATAGAAAGGGTGATAAATTTTAATGTAGAAGAAGTACCTATTGTTGTTAAAACAGGTAACAATTATGGCTTTCAGAAAAAGTGTTCATCTGCAAGTCAATACTATTGCTTATGTTGATCAATTCAGAAAGGGTTAATGTTTTAAAAATCTCATTTGGCCTAAAGCAATATAAGCCTATTTATTTACTAAATTTATAAATTTGGCTCCATTAATCACATATGTAATATATGCAAATAAGGTGATTTACATTTTTTATTATGTCAGAAATTGTCCACACCTTAAATGCAGTCTTACTAAAAGTAGTCACTATGAGAAGTCAATCTCTACACATATTCAACCTCTTTAAAGATGTTTTTCTGAATCTCAAGTTTTACATAGTTTTGAATTCATATTTCTTTTTTAGGCTTATTTCTTCATGGTTTTTGAACTTTATTTTCACATCTGAAAATTATCTGCTACTCAGGTAAATTAATCTTATCTTCACAACCTATGCAGAAGTAATTTCAAACATCATGGAACTTGTTTTAATTTGGGGTATATATTCTCTAATTGTTGGAGTAGAAAATATACTAGTTAGGTTTATTTATTTGAAGTTGAACAGACAAGAATATCTCATACTGTAAGAAGGAAAAAGGTAACTAAAGCTTAGTATAAAAATGATTTTCTAAAACCAAAGAGAAATCAAAGAAATAATGTTTTCCATAAAGAACCAAAGACAAGTCACTGAAAACTGAAGATTGGGAATAACTGACTTTCCTGTGTAGTTGGCCAAAGTATCAACAAATATAAACTGAAAATTTACTTTGAGCAAGGGAATATTTGCTGGAGTTTGACAGCTAAGAAAGTTACCAACATTGGTCTCAAAGACCTTATCATTTATGTGGAAGGCATTAATGATTATCAGTTCAAAAGTAGTTATGACTCTGTAGTGTTTTGTTAGAATTTATAAAGAGGTAAATAAAAGGGAATACTGGCCAGTAAAATAATACCCACATATGTATATTGTTTAAAATTTTAAAAAATGATTTGGGCAAATTCATGGGGAAGAAAAGGGCACTAGAGCTATAAAATGTAAAGTAGTAGTGCAGTGTTTTCCAGGCATTTGTGTATTCAGATTTTCTCCTCTTTGCCTCCCTCCTTCCTCAAACCACACAATATCTAATAACTGGGGCCCTCAAGTGCATTATAACTCCTACACTTTTGTTTTATAAGCATCACCTTCTTATACAACTATATCAAAGCATAATTGGTGTACCGTAAACAGTATATATTTAATGTGCAAAATTTGGCAAGTCTTAACACACTCCTATGAAGCTATCACCACAATCAAGATAATGAACATGTCCATCACCTGCTAAAGTTTCCTCCTGACCTGGTGTAATCCATCCTTCTCTCTGACTCCCCAACCCCATCCCCAGACAATCACTGATCTGCTTTCTGTCACAATAGATTAATTTGTATTGTTAGGGAAGAAAAGCTTTCCTTTATTCTTCAGACTCCTCTGGCTGGCCTAAGAATGAAATTGACATAAGACATGTTAACAGGAGAAAATCAAATTTAATTACTTAAGTATGGAGAATCCACATAAACATGAGAGATTCCCATGACAGACAAATGGGATATATATGCCATCCTGAACTAAGGAGAAGGGGTTGGGTTCTGGGACATTAAAGGGAAGGAAAGCAATTCATAGGAAGATGAAAAGGAATAAATGGTAAACAAATGTTTATCATACCTACTTCATATTATAATATACTTATCTATGATGATAGTTCCTTTCTTAGAGCAGGTCTTGTATCTATATCATTTTAGGGAGTTAGTGAGAAAGTGAAAGTTTCTACCTGAGTCTTTTGGGTTTTGATTGTTTTCAGCTTGAAACAATCCACATAACAAACTGGCAGGTCTTGGGTCAGTTTATTCTGAGCCCAACAATATTTTTAAACATTTTATGTAAAAGGAGTTATAAAATTTGTATTTCATTTTGTGTGTGTCTGGCTTACTTCAATCACCACAACTGTTTGAGTTTCATCCATGTTGTTTTTTATAGCAATGATAGGTCCTTTTGATTGCTGAGTAGATTTCATATTGTATGGTATGATAGACCACATGTTTAGCTAGTCCCTGTAGATAGAAGTTGGTTTGCAAAGAAAATTATAATTAACAGTTGCATATAAGCTTTTTGTGGATATGCTTTCATTTCTCTTGTTAGACTGTTGAATGGCTAGGTCATTATATGGGCATTATCTTCAACTTCCTAAGAAAATTTTAATCTGTCTTCCAAAATAATTGTACTATTTTACATTCTCACCAGCACTATATGAGAGTTTCAAGCTTTACATTTTTGCAAACACTTGGATGAGGCTTTTTAATCTTAGGCATTCTAATTAGTGAGTGGTAGTATCTGATTGTGGTTTGATTTGGGTTTTCCTAATGATAAATGATGGTGTTTACATGTGCTCTTTTGCTATCCATATATCTTCAGTAGGGAAATATGTAAATCATTTGTCTGTATTTGTATTTTCATTATTGTGTTGTAAAAGTCCCTTATATATCATAGATTCAGGTCTTCTGTAGGATTATTTTTTTTAAGCAGACATTTTCTCTCATTCTGTAGCTCCTCTTTTCATTTTTTTTTTTAACAGCATCATTTGAAAACATTTTGTTTAACTTCCAGTATATCCAATAGAAAAGAAATTATTTTGTAGTTTGTTTGTTTGTTTTTTGTCCTAAGGGGACATTTCTAAATCCTCTATTTAGTGAGGACTTTCTGGTTGATGAGAATACAAACTATTCCCAATCCTGTGTAAACACTGACAATTGTTTGACCTGCCCTCTTCTGTCTGTGGCTCTTTGCCCAGCTTTTGGTAGTTTTCTTACACACATATGCTTACAAGTGTTCAGCTGAACAGTTGAAGGATTCTTCCATAGACACTGTCTCCTTAACCTAGGGAGATCACTGGGTCCAGTTTGGACTCTCCCTCCATGCTCTTTGGCCTAAATATTTTATTCAGTCCATGAACAGGGGCAATTGTAGTGCCAGCCCTGTTCATTTGCTTTCTTTCAGGGTCACTCTGCTAAGCAACCTATTATCCAGCCATTGAAAACCATTTTGTAAATTTTGTCCTATTTTTTTAATTCTTTGAGGCCAGAGAATAAATGTACTCTGTTAGTCCATCATGGCCAGGAGCAGAGTTTATAATTGTCTTTTTATGGGTCTTTGTCCCTCAATAAAATTTGAACTCCCTGCAGGCATAATCCATATTTAGTATTCAACTAATCCTTGTTGAATAAAAGAAATGCATTTTCCCTGGATCTATGTGATTTACTTGGAAATGAGAAGGCTTGTTTTTATTTTATTCTTCCATTCTAATCCCAATGTTATTCGAGTGCTAAGATGTGTAAAGAAGTTTAGGATGAAAACTAGAGTACAGGGGTGCCTGGATGGCTCAGTCAGTTAAGTATCTGCCTTAAGTTTAGGTCATGATCTTTGTCATGATCATGGACCTGGGATCAGGACCCCAAGCTGCTTAGCTGGGAGCCTGCTTCTCTCTGCCTGATTCTACCTCTGCCTGCTGCTCCCCTTGCTTGTGTGTTCTCTCTGTGTGTGTCAAATAAATAAATAAAAATCTTTTTTTTTTTTTTTAAAGGAAAGAAAACTAGAATACAAGCCCGTTGCTCATTATTGGTTTCTCTTATTTGTTGTAGCTTTTAATTTGCTCAGCCTTGGAAACAGAGCAAGGCAAACATTCCATCTAACTTCAAGGAGCTTGAGTAACTGAATATACAAGTGGACAAGAGCTAGACCATATATTAAAATACAACTCTGGGTGCCTGGGTGGCTCAGTGGGTTAAGCCTCTGCCTTCCACTCAGGTCATGATCTCAGGGTCCTAAGATTGAGCCCTGCATCAGACTTCTGCTCAGCCGGGAGCCTGCTTCCCCCTCTCTCTCTGCCTACTTGTGACCATCAAATAAATGAATAAAATCTTTAAAAAAAATACAACTCTGACTTACAGCCTGCATCAATCAGGTCAGGAAGACAAACCACAACCTCTGTAGCTTTTGGCCTAAGGCAGTCAGGACTTGATCAATAACTGATAGCTTCCCTAATTTTTGCTTTTGCTTACAATTTAGGACTAAGCAAAGAAAGCCAAATATCCTTCCCTAACCAATCACAAAAGATGTTCTATTTCTCTTTAGCTTTTCTCTTGCTTCCCTATGCCAACGTCTCCAATCAAGGCATACCTGTAGCTTTCCCTTTTGTTGTTGTTGTTGTAATTTTTTGCTATAAAGCTTTTCCATTCCTCTGCCTGCCTTTGAGTCTCTGCCAAATGAAGTGATGTTGGCTGACTCCCTTGCTTTAGCAAGCTCTGAACAAATAGCCTGTGCTTGTTCTCATTTGGGTGGTCTTCATTTATTTTCACAATCTTACAGTTCAGGAGGGAAGGTAGTCCTAAACAGATCAGTACATGTGTGATAAACCATGAGGAAGAGGAACTGTGCCTATAGAAGGAAATATAACCCAAGATTTTGGCGATGAGAAAAGCCATTGAAGAGAAGCGTTTAAGTATTAATAAAATTAAAATGTTCTTTTCTATCTCATTGATATTTTTGATAAGAAAAATTCTCCTCTCATGTATTTCCATGCCCACTTATTTATTTATTTTTAAATATTCAATTTATTTGTTTGAGAGAGAGAGTGTGAGAACCGACAGGGTGGGGAGGGTCTTAGGGAAAAACGGACTCCTTGCTGAGCAGTGAACCTGATGTGGGGCTGCATCCCAGGATTCTGAGATCATGACCTGAGCTGAAGTACAACACTTAATAGACTGATGGCCATTTATTCCTGTTATTGGTTTATTTAGGCAAGAATTTTTGGCATGCTTATGTACTATGAATATTGTGACATTTTTTCAAACTCCTAGACCTTGCCATATAGAATAGAAGAAAAAAATATATATATATTCTTTATTCATTATATGGTATTACTTTATTTTATTCTATGCCCAACTTGCATTCTGGAAGGAAAGAAAAAGTAATAACTCTTGCATACCAATCTGGTCCCAGACATAGTAGTTGGGAATTTTTACAACATATGAAACCTCATTTAATACTTAGAATTTTTAATTTTATGCAGAGATTTTTATCCTCATTTAAGTGAGGAAACTGAGACACAAAGAACTGAAATAACTTGGCTAAGGTCACACAGCTAGCAAAGTGCCAAACCCCAGTAAACACAAGTCTCTCTAACTCTGGATCAAGGTGTCTCAACCTCTGTGCTATTGAGAGTTGTTTTGGGTAATTCTTTGTTGTGCTGTCCCATATGTTGCAGGATGTTTAGTAATATTCCTGGCCTCTACTCACTAGGTGCCAGTTTTACTCCCCACTCATGACAGTCAAAATGTCTCTAGGTATTGTCACCTGTCCCACTGTTGGGGGGGCATGCAAAAATTGTGCCCAGTGAGAACCATGTTTATAAATCAACTGTTCTACTTATTAGCTTCCCATCGGCTAACTTAATTTCTCATAATTGATCATATCTATAATATGTTCATCCAAATCCTTGAAACACACACACACACACACACACACACACATTGCCCTCCCTCACCACCCACATTCCTATAAGTTCCCTAATGAAGTTAGAATTGATTCGTTTTCAGCAGGAAATTCTCTCTCAGTTTTGTTATCGTTGTCTTGGGAGTTAATGTATTTAACAAGAAGGTCGCAAAGGAAATTCTGACAAAATAGCTGATTGTCACAGTCTTCACTTGCTTGGGAAAGAGCCTAAATTTATGATCACCTTCCTACTGATCATCCTTTGTTTTTAGAATGTTTTAAATTATTCAAGACACCTTGCTTTCTGTCACTTTTCCAGTGTCTTCTCCCCACTCTCCCTCCCTTCCTGTTTCTACTTCTTCTCCCCGTCCTCTCTTTTCTCTTTTCTTATCCCTTTATTCCCAGTCAGATTTCTTTATCTACCCACCAACCCTACTTTCCTCTCCTTTCTCTTCTCCAGGAATGCCGCATGGCACTAAAATACATAGATTTAGGATCCCTTTCTCCCTCTCTCTGGCTCTCTCAATCTCCCATTCTCTCTCTCCTTATCTTTCTCTTCTACCTTTGTAGCTGCCTGTCAATGCAGCTGTCCCATCCAGCCTTTGATGCTACTCTGTTATCTTTGGCACCAGCTCACAGGCGCCACTGGGCTGAAATTGGAACTCTTCCATCTCCATCTCTTTTCTTTTGTCCTGCAATATGGTTATCCTGGAGGCCACTCAGCTGCCTCCCAATATTAGAGTAGGTGACAAGAACAGGGAGTAGACTCTGAAGCCACAGCGAGGAGGCTGAACATCTTATAATAGTGAACACCTTTTTTGTCGCTAATACTTTTTCTTCTTCTTTTTTTTTTTTTCCTAAACACTTGCAGGGGGTATTTTGAAATGCATTTTAGCATCTCTCACTTTTCCCTTAGCAAGCCCTGGTATCTGGCAGTGTTTTTCAAGAAAGTACTTATCTTTGAAAATCAGACTGAGCTGAAATTATCCTGATTTCATTGTAAAACCTCAGACTCGAAGCAACATTTTTTCCCCCAAATTCTGTGGAGTGTGCCAAATATTTTTCAACTCATAGCAAGATTGAGCTGAATAAAAGGATATGGAAAACCTGAAATAAAGCCTTTTTTGTGACTAATTCAACACTGCTTTAAGCCTACCTCCTCCTTTAAAAAAACTCATTTCCTATCTAGAGTTGAATAAAAAGTATATATCAACCCTGAACCTTGGACAAACTCTTTGATAAGAATGAATTGACTCTGATATTAGGGTTGATGACACAGCATCAAAGTACATGGATTTATTTTGGCCTGTAACATCTTAACACTGACTCAGAATTGGCTTAGATGATTTGGAGGAATAAAAAGTTAAAATTATATACTGCTCCAGTTCCACATTAGAGTGAGAAATTCCTGTGGAGAAAAATCTAATTTTAAGCATACCATGATTTTCCTGCATAAACATGAGGAGTTAGGAACCCGAAGCTTCTCTTTAGAACACTGCTTGTACAAAAGATCTTTATCTCGTTCATTCTTGTTTGGTGTTATTCTGTGAGGGAAAACCATGTGCTACACTTAGTTCCATTTGCTTATCCCTCGATGTAGCCACCTGCAGACTGATTATTTCCTATTAAAGCAGGAGTAAAATCTCCACTTCCCTCCCTCCTCCAGGCAGCCTCAGCAAAAAGGCAGCTCATACAATGATGTTTTGTGAGAATAGATCCCATTAACAACAACAGCAACTTAAATTTATATAGTGCCTTATCACACGTACGGCAAAGCAATCCAGGCATTTTCTAAAATGGAAAGCATTTCCTTTTAGGCTTCCAAAAATTCCTTATTAAACAACAGTGACAACAACAAAGACTAACTTGAACATGTGAACCGAAGAAGCAGAAAAAAATGTGTTCTGCTTACTCTAAATTAAGGTGAGACTGACTTAAAATCAAATTGTCCATTTCATTATTTCATAAGCAGATAACACTGGCTTGATGAGAAAGACAACTTACTGAAAGAGATTTTGTTCAAATTTAAAATACCGCTTTCCCTAATCTAAGTGCTTAGTTAAGTGTAGCATTTCTTTAGCAGGATTTTTTAAAAGACTTTTTAATGTATTTATTTGGCAGAGAGAGAGACAGTGAGAGTGGAACATAAGCAGGGGGAGTCGCAGAGGGAAAAGCAGGCTTCCCGCCTAGCAGGGAGCCCAATGTGGGGCTCATTCCCAGGGTTCTGGGATCATGACTTGAGAGAAGGCAGATGCTTAATGACTGAGCCACCCAGGTGCCCCTCTTTAGCAGGATTTTTAAGAAATTTGATGTATTGTTATGATGTGTCATGATTTTAATTTTTTGATATATCTAAGAATTTAGATAGTTGATGCTTAGTCTTTATGGAATAATTTTCAAATTTTTTATTTTGTGATGGCATCTAGCTGCTGTGGTTCTGAGTAATAAACTCAATGAATGTTGAAGACTTTTAGCTGCAAAATAAGTAAACTGTATTAGCATATGCCTAAACAGATAATGATTAAAAATTATAAACTCTTCTATAGTAGACATATCACGATATTTTTACATGTATACCTTTGTCAATTTTTTTTGTTTCTTCTTTTGATAACTATTATACTACAGGTTTCCATAGGATTACACTCCTAATATCCAAAGTTAACTTTGTTTAGAAAATTTCTATAACAGGTTTATTTATGGTAAGGAGTGTGATACTTGGAGTCAGACATATATCTGAATGTCTGACTTAGCTATTTATGATTTGTTTGACCTTGAAAAATAGCTGATTCTTTTCTAAGTCTTAGGTTCTCATTCTCTAAAATATAATAAAATTGCAAGAAATAATTGAGATGTTATGTATGCAGAATTTAGTATGATAACCAGAACTGATTGAGATTGAAAGTAAAATGACGATGCAAGATTAAGGGAGAAAAAAGAGTCTGCTATCTTGAAATCTACCCATTAGAAAATTAAATACTCAACCTTAGCAGTCCAGAGATTATTCATTTTAGGTTGAACAATCATTGAAGGTCCAATCTAAAACATATGCAACGAAAAACATAAGGTTACAAAGGGTGAAATCAGGAGATGGACCTGGTTTAATTTAGAGATTCAGAAGAAGTGGGGCTGGATGAGAAAATACACAAAAATTGCCATATCTTTCAGAAGTGGCCTATACTTGAGAGAAAGAGAATAAGAGACATTGAATGGCAATAGTTAAATACTACAAACTATATGGAAATATGTGAAATCTGAAAGAATTTACCTACCCAATTCTCAGTCATCCAAAACATCTTTTGATTCCCTGGAGTTTGGCCCTGGTCTCTACTTTCAGCAAATAGCTAGGCCAGTAGAAACTCCCTTTATTCAAATGATGGGGTTTTGGAATATAGATGAGGTTTGGTAGGGTGAGGTCCAGAACTAATGACCAAGAAAGAATTCTTGAGATGTCTTTGGTGCCAAATGGTAGTTTTATTAAAGCATGGGGACAGGACCTGTGGGCAGAAAACCTGCTGCCCCAGATTTGTGAGGTCTAGCTGGTTATATACTTGGGAGTTGGGGGAAGTAAGGAAAAGGCGTGTTTCAAAAGGATTTTTGTATGTTGAAGAAGACTCACAGGGGACACCTGGGTGGCTCAATTGGTTAAGCGCCTGTCTTCAGCTCAGATCATGATCCCAGGGTCCTAGAATCGAGTCCCACATCAGTCTCCTTGCTCCTTGCTTCCTCTTTCTGTCTCTCCCCCCAGTTGTGCTCTCTCTCTCTCTCTCTCTCTCTCTCTCTCAACAAATAAAAAAATCTTAAAAAAAAAAAGACTCACAGGATACCAGAGGCCTTGCCATTGTCAAGGTAATATTGTTTTTCCTTCTACTAAGGCCTTAACAGTAAGATAGTTGGGAGCTTCCTGGAGGAACATTACACTTTGCCAGCTTCAAGTGTCTGTCAATAGGTTGCAGATTAAAAGGACATTTAATAGTATCTACATTCCCTTCTGGAAGCTAGGCCATTGGTATAAATGCTTTGTTCTTATACACTGCTTAGACTTCTAAACTGAAGGAGACTCATGTCTTGCAGGATTGTAATCCCTGTAAATTAACTATTTGTTTTTCATTTAGGACAGCCAGGATGCCTGAGGAATGTCACATGGAGAGGGTTGTAGAGTGTCAGATTCTGACTGTCCTCAAATAGACTTCTATTCCCTCATCACAAAGATGATTAATTTAAAAGTATTCAGCTCTAGATACATCATAAACCAAAATTAATGGTTGTGGGAAACAAAACAAACAAAAAAACAAACAAATGGGAAAGCAGGAAGTTGTTGCCATATAGCTGATACAGTTGTAACTGAGTGGTTTGCCAAGAATGAAGAAAAATGATTACACTAAATTTCCTTATTAGTAGAAGCACAAATAGAAGCATAAGGCAAGAGATGAAAATGAAGCAAGAGTAAGCAAAGAAATACGGGGAAAAATCACTCCCCTCTATTTAGTTGATATTAACCAAAAATAGAATAAACATAGCTAAAAAGACACAGAGAAGCAACGTGAAAGAGGAAGCAAAAAAAGGACTGAAAGTAAGGAAAAAATGAAAAGATTATGTGGTAAAATAACATATGCACAATTCGTTGAAGAATCTTTCACATTACTTTCAGATTGGGAATAACCTAAATATCCATTCATATAGATGAAAGACATTATTATTAATCAGTCCAAGAAATAATATGAAGCAGAAAAAAAAATTTAGAAAGCCAGTTATCCACTAACAAAGAACACTTTCTTGGATATAATGGTAAATGAGATAGCAACATATTTAATATTTATATGCTGTTGGGGAGGAAAAATTTTCTTCTGTCCAGGGTTGTTTTAAGTGGGATAAGAATGAAATTTATAAGAGATAGATTAATGAGCGAAAATAAAATTTAATTTTGTACTTATGCTGAACCCAACTAGATATGAAATTCCAAAGACAGGCAAATTCAGTTTATATGGTATCCTGAGCTTAGGAGAGGGGTAGGAGTCCAGGAATACAAAGGGGAGGGAGGCCATTAGCAGAAAGTTGAGATGAGATGTTTACAAATAATGTTTGCCCTTTTATGCAGATAAATTTCTTATGGAAAAAGGAATCTCAGTTAATAGCTCTCTTCCTGGCAGTTGTCCTCTGTCTAAGTTCTTTTCAGGCTGTTGAGGGGGTGTATTTAAAGTTTCTTCCTGAGTATTTTGATCCTTGATAGTTTTCACTCAGAATAACCTGCATGGCACTGTGGCCTGTCTTGTGGTGGCATGCTCTTGATTTCTACTACATCCTACTACCATCTGTGTAATATGTTTGTGTATGTTTGTATGCATATTTATAAGCTTTTTTGTGTGTGAACATGTACAACTAGTACAAATGAGAGTGATAGCACTGATTGCCTCAGAAAAGAGGGATGGGTAGATAAAAACCATGAATGGGAGATACATGTGTTTTCCCCTTTTGAAATATTGTAGATTAAAAATCAACCTAAGGAAAATAACTTACAGAAAAGTGTTTTTATGTACACAATTTCAAAAACTTTTAAACTTATTTGAGCTATAAGTAAAATACACTAAATTTTAGTCCCATAATAACAGGATTGTTATGCAGGCTTTCTTTATTCATTGGATATCTGATGAATAAAGAAATGCCCAGTGACTTGTCAATGACTAAATGGCAATTTGCCTCAAATAACCACATTTATAGGAGGTCTGACTACTTATATTATGGTACGATAACTGAGGCACTCTCTTTTATTGTATAGTCAATTTTAAACCTACTTCTGATGCCCTTGATAATACTTACCACCCTATAAATTACAAATCACCCCTAAATATAGGCATGCAGATTTGGAAATATGGAACCATTTCATGAACCTGAACATGGAAACATCTGTTTCTTTCTTTTTTAAAAATTATTTTTATTAACATATAATGTATTATTTGCCCCAGGGGTACAGGTCTGTGAATTGTCAGGCTTACACACTTCACAGCACTCACCATAGCACATACCCTCCCCAATGTCCATAACCCAACCACCCTCTCCACACCCCTCCTCCCCCCAGCAACCCTCAGTCTGTTTTATAAGATTAAGAGTCTCTTATGGTTTTTCTACCTCCTGATCCCATCTTGTTTCATTTCTTCTTTCCCTATCCCCCCAATCCCCCACTCTGCCTCTCAAATTCCTCATATCAGAGAGATCATATGATAATTGTCTTTCTCTGACTGTCTTATTTAGTTCAGCATAATACCCTTCAGTTCCATCCACGTCATTGCAAATGGCAAGATTTCATTTCTTTTGATGGCTGCATAGTATTTCATTGTATATATATACCACATCTTCTTTATACATTTTTCTGTTGATGGACATCTAGGTTCATTCCATAGTTTGACTATTGTGGACATTGCTACTATAAACATTCAGGTGCACATGGCCCTTCAGACCCCTACATTTGTATCTTTAGGGTAAATGCCACCCAGTAGTGAAATTGCTGGGTCATAGGGTAGCTCTATTTTCAACTTTTTGAGGAAACTCCATACTGTTTTCCAGAGTGGTTGCACCAGCCTGCATTCCCACCAACAGTGTAGGAGGGTTCCCCTTTCTTTGCATCCTCTCTAACATCTGTCATTTCCTAACTTGTTAATTTTAGCTATTCAGACTGGTGTGAGGTGGTATCTCATTGTGGTTTTGATTTGTATTTCACTGATGCCAAGTAATGTGGAGCACTTTTTTATGTGTCTGTTGGCCATCTGGTTGTCTTTGCAGAAATGTCTGTTCATGTCCTCTGCCCATTACTTGATTGGATTATTTGTTCTTTGGGTGTTGAGTTTGATAAGTTCTTTATAGATTTTAAATACTAGTCCTTTATCTGATATGCCATGTGCGAATATCTTCTCCCATTCTGTCAGTTGTCTTTTGGTTTTGTTGACTGTTTCCTTTGCTGTGCAAAAGCTTTTGATCTTGATGAAGTCCCAATAGTTCATTTTTTGCCCTTGCTTCCCTTGCCTTTGGCGATGTTCCTAGGAAGATGTTGCTGCGGCTGCAGTCAAAGAGGTTGCTGCCTGGGTTCTCCTCAAGGATTTTGATGGATTCCTTTCTCACATTGAGGTCTTTCATCCATTTTGAGTCTGTTTTTGTGTGTGGTGTAAGGAAATGGTCCAGTTTCATTTTTCTGCATGTGGCTGTCTAATTTTCCTAGCACCATTTGTTGAAGAGACTGTCTTATTTCCATTGGACATTCTTTCCTACTTTGTCGAAGATTAGTTGACCATAGAGTTGAGGGTCTATTTCTGGGCTCTTTTCTGTTCCTTTCATCTGGGTGTCTGTTTTTGTGCCAGTACCATACTCTCTTGATGACAACAGCTTTGTAATAGGCATTGAAGTCTGGAATTGTGATGCCACCAAGTTTGGCTTTCTTTTTCAACATTCCTTTGGCTATTCAGGGTCTTTTCTGGTTCCATATAAATTTTAGCGTTATTTGCTACATTTCTTTGAAAAAAAAATTGATGGCATTTTGATAGGGATTGAGTTAAATGTGCAGATTGTTTTAGGTAGCATAGTCATTTTCACAATTTGTTCTTCCAATCCATGAACATGGAACATTTTTCCATTTCTTTGTGTCTTCCTCAATTTCTTTCATGAGTACTTTATAGTTTTCTGAGTAGAGATTCTTTGGCTCTTTGGTTAGGTTTATTCCTAGGTATCTTATGGTTTTGGGTGCAATTGTAAATGGATTGACTCCTTAATTTCTCTTTCTTCTGTATTGCTGGTGGTGTATAGATATGCAACTAGTTTCTGTGCATCAATTTTATATCCTGACACTTTACTGAATTCCTGTATGAGTTCTAGCAGTTTTAGAGTGGAGTGTTTTGGATTTTCCACATAAAGTATCATATCATCTGCAAAGAGTGAGAGTTTGACTTCTTTGCTGGTTTGGAGGCCTTTATTTCTTTTTGTTGTCTGATTGCTGAGGCTAGGACTTCTAGTACTATGTTGAATCGCAGTGGTGATAGTGGGCATCCCTGCCATGTTCCTGACATGGGGAAAAGCTCTTAGTTTTTCCCCATTGAGAATGATATTTGCTGTGGGTTTTTCATAGATGGCTTTGATATTGAGGTATTTACCATCTGTCCCTACACTTTGACGAGTTTTGATCAGGAAGGGATGCTGTACTTTGTCAAATGCTTTTTTTTTTTTTTTAAAGATTTTATTTATTTGACAGAGAGAGATCACAAGTAGAGAGAGAGAGAGAGAGAGAGGAGGAAGCAGGCTTCCTGCTGAGCAGAGAGCCTGATGTGGGACTCGATTCCAGGACCCTGAGATCATGACCTGAGCTGAAGGAAGAGGCCTAACCCACTGAGCCACCCAGGCAGCCCTGTCAAATGCTTTTTCAGCATCTATTGAGAGTATCCTATGGTTCTTGTTCTTTTTTTTTTTTTTTTAATTAATGTATTGTATCACATTGATTGATTTGCGGATGTTGAACCAACCTTGCAGCCCAGGAATAAATCCTACTTGATCATGGTGAATAATCCTTTTAATGTACTGTTGGATTGTATTAGTTAGTATTTTGGTGAGGATTTTCACATCTGTGTTTATCAAGGATATTGGTCTGTAATTCTCCTTTTTGGTGGGGTCTTTGTCTGGTTTTGGGAGTGAGGTAATGCTGGCCTCATAAAATGAGTTTGGAAGTTTTCCTTCCATTTCAATTTTTTGGAACAGTTTCAAGAAGATAGGTATTAATTCTTCTTTAAATGTTTGGTAGAATTGCCCTGGGAAGCTCTCTGGCCCTGGGCTGTTGTTCGTTGGGAGGTTTTTGATGACTGCTTCCATCTCCCTACTGGTTATGGGTCTGTTCAGGTTTTCTATTTCTTCCTGGTTCAGTTGTGGTAGTTTATACCTCTCTAGGAATGCCATCCATTTCTTCCAGATTGTCAAATTTGCTGGTGCATAGTTGCTCATAATATGTTCTTATAATTGTTTGTATTTCTTTGGTATTGGTTGTGATCTTTATTATTTCTCTTCTTCTGCTGGATTTAGGCTTTCTTTGTTGTTCATTCTCGAGCTCCTTTTAGGTGTAGGGTTAGGTTATTTACTGAAACTTTTCTTGTTTCTTGAGAAAGGCTGTATCACTATATACTTTCCTCTCAGTATCACCTTTGCTGTGCCCCAAAGATTTTGAATAGTTATGTTTTCATTTTCATTTGTTTCCATGAATTTTTTTCAATTCTTCTTTAATTTCCTGGTTGGCCCATTCATTCTTTAGTAGGATGCTCGTTAGCCTCCATGTATTTGACTTCTTTCTAACATTCCTTTTGTGATTGAGTTCTAGCTTCAGAGCACTGTGATCAGAAAATATGCAGGGAATGATCCCAATCTTTTGGTACCAGTTGAGACTTGACTTGTGATGCAGGATGTGATCTATTCTGGAGAATGTTCTATGTGCACAAGAGAAGAATGTGTATTCTGTTGCTTTGGGATGGAATGTTCTGAATATATCTGTGATGTCCATCTGGTCCAGTGTGTCTTTTAAGACCTTTATTTCCTTGTTGATCTTTTGCTTGGATGATCTTTCCACTTCAGTGAGGGGGGTATTAAAGTCCCCTACTATTATTGCATTATTTTTGATGTGTATCTTGGATTTTGTTATTAATTGGTTTATATAGTTTCTGCTCCCATGTTAGGGGCATAGGTACTTAAAATTGTTAGATCTTCTTGTTGGACAGACCCTTTAAGTATGATATAGTGTCCTTCCTCATCTCTTATTATAGTCTTTGGTTTAAAATTTAATTTATCTGATATAAGGATTGCCACCCTAGCTTTCTTTTGATGTCCATTAGCATGGTAAATTGTTTTCCACCTCCTCACTTTAAATCTGGAGGTTTCTTTGGGTCTAAAATGAGTTTCTTTTAGACAGCATATATTTTTTTTAATCCATTCTGATACCCTGTGTCTTTTAATTGGGGCATTTAGCTCATTTACATTCAGGGTAACTCTTGAAAGAATTGAATTTAGTGCCACTGTATTGCCTGTAAGGTGACTGTTACTGTATATTGTCTCTATTCCTTTCTGTTGTACTACTTTAAGCCTCTCTCTTTGCTTAGAGGACCCCTTTCAGTATTTCCTATAGGCCTGGTTTAGTGTTTACAAATTCTTTTAATTTTTGTTTGTCCTGGAAGCTTTTTATCTCTTCTTCTATTTTCAGTGATAGCCTAGTTGGATATAGTATTCTTGGCTACATATTTTTTTTTTTTTTCATTTAGTGCTCTGAATATATCATGCCAGTGCTTTCTGGCCTGTCAGGTGTCTGTGGATAAGTCTGATGCCAATCTAATATTTCTACCATTGTGTGTTACAGACTTCTTGTCCCAAGCTGCTTTCAGGATTTTCTCTTTGTCACTAAGACGCATAAGTTTTATTATTAGATGATGGGGTGTAGACCCATTTTTATTGATTTTGTGGGGATTCTCTGTGTCTTCTGGATTTTGATGCTTGTTCCCTTTGCCATATTAGGGAAATTCTCTACTATAATTCACTCCAATATACCTTCTACCCCTCTCTCACTTTCTTCTTCTTCTGGAATCCCACTTATTCTAATATTGTTTCATCTTATGGTATCTCTTATCTCTCAAATTTTCCCCTCGTGGTCCAGTAATTGTTTGTCTCTCTTTTGCTCAGCTTCTTTGTTCTCCATTATTTGGTCTTCTATATCATTAATTCTCTCTTCTGCCTCATTTATTCTAGCAGTAAGTGCTTCCATTTTTTATTGCACCTCATTAATAGCTTTCTTTATTTCAACTTGGATAGATTGTAGTTCTTTTATTTCTCCAGAAAGGGATTTTATTTCTCCAGAAATGGTTTCTCTAATATCTTCCATGCCTTTTTTAAGCCCAGTTAGCACCTTGAGAATCATCATTCTGAACTCTAGTTTTGACATATTACTAATGTCCATATTGACTAGGTCCCTAGCCTTCAGTAGTGCCTCTTCTTTTTTTTTTTTTTTTGTGGTGAGTTTTTCCACCTTGTCATTTTGTCCAGATAAGAATATATGAATGAGAGAATAAAATACTAAAAGAGTAGCAAAGACCCAGAAGAATGTATGCTAGCCAAATCAGAAGAGATCCAAAACTGGGTGCAGAAGAAAGGAGAAAAAGAAATTAAAAAAAAAAAAAGGTGAAAAGAATATATTTTTATATATATTGGTGAATAGAACAGAGCCACCCACTTGATTTGGGGTATATTTTGGTCTCTTAGAAGAAATTACGTCCCAAAATTTTAAAGAAAGAAAAACTTATACACGCACACACACACACACACACACACACACACACACACATAAATAAGGGTAAACACAATGAAGGAATGGAATATGACTGTAAAATGAAAATTTTTTAAAAAAATTCTAAAAAAGGAATTGATAAGATAAGCTGGTTGAAAAAAGAAAAAAAAGGGGGGGAATGTGCTTGGGCTGGAGACTAGAATAAAGCCATGTGCTAGATTAGGGTATTTTTTGATCTATTAGAAGAAATTGTATCCCAAAATTTTTTAGGAAAAAAAAAAACAAACCTAGATGTATAGAAAAAATAAGGTTAAATACAATGTAGGGATAAAATATGACTATGACAATGAAGGTTCAAAAAGATTTTTTTTTTTTAGAAAGGTGTTTTTAAGATAAACTAGTTAAAAATGCTAAAGGAGGAAAGAGGAAAAGTTAAAAAAATAGAATAAGAAAAAATAAAATTAAAAAGAATAAGAAAAAAATAAAAATAAAAAATAAAATTAAAAAATTTAATTTTGCAAGATTAAGGGATCATGGGGAAAAATCCATGAATTCTATGTGTTGCTTTCCCTAGCTCTGGAGTTTGGCTGTTCTCCTTGAATGGTGAACTTGGTCTAAGCTGGATGTTCTTGATGATCTTCTGTGGGAGGGGCCTTTTGCAGTGATTCTCAAATGTCTTTCCTCGAGGTGGAATTGCACCACCGTTGCCAGGGACCAGGCTAAGTAATCTGCTTAGGTTCATTTTCGGAGCTTTTGTTCCCTGAATGCTTTCTTTAGAGCTTTGGAGGAGGGAATGAAAGTGGCGGCCTCCCAATCTCTGGCCAAGAGGAGCCACTCCTCAGTGTGCCCTCAGAAAAAAGCAGTCAATCGCTCTTGTCTCCCTGGTCTCCAGCCACACTCCAAGCTCACCTGGCTTGTGACCAAGCATTTCTATCTTTGGTGCATGGCCCCGTTTGGAGTCTCCAAACCCAGGAGATTCCTGCCATGCTGCTCTTCCTGTAGCAGGAAGGTGAGTCTCTCCAGATCTGCCACTTGTGGGGTCTCTGCTCGAAGAGCTGTAGCCCAATTGTGCCCTGGATCATGGTTTAAAGTAACTCTGATCTGAAAGCTCACTCTTTGGCTCCATCTCCGCAGCCGGCTTCCCTTCTCTGATATTTGGCAGCTCTGCCACACTCAGAACCCCCGATCTTTCTGTGACCCTGCAGAACCTGAGACCACACTGTCCCTGTGAGGGCTCCACCCCTGCTTAGCCTCTGGAGTAATGTCCCTCAGTGAAGCAGACTTCTAAAAGTTCTGATTTTGTGCTCCACTTGCTGGGAGCCAGCCCCTCCCCCCACAGTCTATCTTCCCGTCACTTCAGATTCACTTCTCTGCATGTGCTACCTTTCAGAAAGTGGTTGTTTTTCTGTTCCTAGAATTGCTGCTCTTCTTCTCTTCAATCTCCTGTTGAGTTTGTAGGTGTTTGGAATGGTTTGATACCTACCTAGCTGACCTCCTGGGATCTGATGTCGTTTCAGTCTGCTACTCCTCTGCCATCTTGCCTCTCTCCCTGGAAACATCTGTTTCTTTTTACTGCTTTCTTTCTTAAATTATGTTCCTTTACTGTGTCTGGAAGATCATCTCTTTCATTAACATTTTTGCTTCAAATTAAAAACAAAACATAATAAATTTACTCATATTCTAAAACTGACTCTTTTATCTAACCACTCCCTCTTAATATTAAGCTTGAAACTTTTCAAGAGATCTACAGTTACTACCTATACATTTTCCCTTCCTTTTAGTATAAAATCACTCCAGTCTCACTTCAAGCCTAATACTGTTGCCGAAACTGCTGGTTCTAAAGGTGAACTTGTCTATCCTAACTTTCTTGCTCCTTTTTAACATCATTGACCTCCCTCAAATATATTTTCTTTTGTTGGTTCTGCACACTACTCCTGATTCTCTTTCTAATTCTGTCTATACTATCTCAACACTTTGATTATTCCTTCTTTCCTTCTCCTTAAATATTCATAGTCTCAATTCCCATATTTTCCCCTTCTCTTTCCTACCTCTGTACATTTTCTGCGTGAATATTTTTGCTCACAGTGTTTGCTACTATATGCCTGAAGGTCACCTTTGGCACCTGTAGACCTTTAGGTTAAATGAACCACTAGAGCTTTCTACCTCAAATTCTCATATAAAACCATTTGTCTTCAGTCTTCTTCTGCTCCTTATTTTACCACCATTCATATTGGTTAATCAAGTTATGAATTTTCTACCTTCTAAAGTTTTCTAGAATCTCTTTTCTTCTCAAAACTCAAGCAGTCATTGTCCAAATTCAGAACCTTTCATCCTTTACCTAAACAGTGATAGCATATGAATTGGAGTTTCACCTTCAATCAACTATGAATTGATTTCTGACTTTGCCATTTCTAGTCTTTCCATTGTATCTTTCATTTTGTCAGCAGATACAACTTTCACACCCCCAAGGTCATCCTGTTACTTCTTTTCATTAACAATTTTATTATCTCATTATGTTTGTAGGTTTATGGTTAAAGACCTTAAATGTGTGTATAGAACCCTCCATAATTTGAATCCAGATTGTCTTACTTGCATTACTCTTGATAATTCTTCTTAAAAGCCTTAGCTTGAGTAAAGTTTTGGAACTTCCCCAAATATACATTTCCTTTCTAGATTGAATAAAGAAACTTCTTAAAGCACTCTACTTCTTTTCTGACCAGTTGAGTATCACCAAAACTTCCAAATTAGGTTTAGTTATCATACCCTTCATGATGCTATCTCTAATTTCTTCAAGTTGTTATAATCTTCATTATTCAACATTAGTTATTAGAGTATTTATATTTTTTCAGAACTAGACAATTTCTTATGTTTTAGTGATTTTTGATCCATGTGTTTGCTTCCCACACTTTAATGCAAGCTCTTCTAACAGCATGAGGTATGCCTTAGCCATTTTACAGTCTCAGTGCATAGCTTACAGCCAAACACATGAAAAACCCTCTAGAAATGTTTTTTGAATTAATAAATAATGTTCTATTAATAGTTTAAAAATTGTTCACATTTTGCAATGTAATTTTATAAGTACTCTCTCATTTGATTTCATTACTTTTGAAACTTTAAATATTATCAGTTTTAAACATAGTAAAGAGAGTTTTTAAGGTGGTAGCACTACTGAAGAAAAATAAAACTTCTATGAATTAGGAAAAAAAAATTCAATGACAGAAGTTAAAACTTGATGGATAGAAGGAACTTCTGCTTCCATCCATGAAGGAATATCTCATTCTGGACTTGTCTTCCTATGAAGGAAGGAAGGAAGGAAGGAAGAGGGACGGTAAAAGGGAGGAAGAGGGAAAGAGGGAAAAAGGAAAGAGGGAGGTGAGAGGAAAGAAAGAAAAGATATTTGACTCAACTGTATTGTCAGAGATCAAAGCTCATAGAAACTCAGTAAACTTGAATTTTCATGTCATAGTAAAGGAGAAGATAGAGCTAAGAAGTAAAGTGAGTCCATAAATTAGCATCTTTGACTGAGTAGCTTAATTGAATGCCTTTTGGCTCAGGATCTCTTACAAGACTATAGTCAAGGTGTTAGATGAGGCTATAGTAACCTTAAATTGCTTCTAGGGAGAGTATGCTTCCAGGATCATTCATATGGCTATTAGAAGGCTTTAGGTCCTCACTAGATGTTGCCTGGAGACCTAAGTTCTATACCATGTGGTCTTGTCTCTACAAAAGTCCTCAAAATGACATTTTGCTTTACCCAGAGTGAGGGTTCCAAAACAGAGTAAGGGAAAACCAGAATGAGAGTGAGAGAGAGAAATGGAAACTAGTCTTTTAGCAGTCTAATTCAGGGATACTTTTTCTTACTAGGCTTACATTTATTTTTCAGAATTTTTCAAGTAACTGAAAACTTCCATGTGATATTCGTTGTTTTAGTGTAATTTAAGAATAAATTTGTTGGTGGATTTTTTATAAGATTTTACTTCAAATCCATTTGCACTGATCATAAATCTGTTATTTTCTAAATTTGATTCTATGTTAAACTCTAGATGTTGCAGGATTTTCTCTGCTTTTAGTGCTCAAGATTCTTGGTCATGCCACTTTGAAGAATGAAGAGGTAGACCAGGTGAGCAAAGTTTATTGGTGGGCAGCAAACCAAAGTTTATTGAACAGTTGTATAAAACTTTCAGAGAAGGAGGGGGGCTGTCCAAGAGGGTTGCCCCTGGATTTTTTAAGTTTAGGGGTTTTTATGAGCTCTTTTGCAGAACTATCAGAGCTACCTTAAGCAATCAGGGTGTGCTGAGTCCTGCCAATCAAGGCTTTGGTCACATCTCTGTTTACCTATTAGGTTCCTGTCAACATGCTGATGATCATTTTTTACTGACGTCTGGGGCTTGTGTCTTAACTGCCCCTTGCCGGTGATATTGACAAATGCTTTGTGGTTAATTGCCTTATTTTAGGACATTTTGCAGAAGTGATTTCTGCAAATGCTGCAAAAAAATTCTAATGGGGTCTTGTCTAAGCTGCAAAACAGGATGTTAGCCCTCTTTTGTCTTAGGTGGCTTCACTCCATATTTCCTTGCTGGGAACCCTGGTCCTGACTACTTCATTATCATTGGTATATGACTAAATATTTTCTTAGGCTTTTTGAAACTCTCACACTGCATCATATAATTCAGCACTTGAAAAGAGCCTTTGTTATATTGTCATTGTTTTCTTTATATATTTTATCTCTTGCCAAATTGCATGTTTTTGATAATAGAGTACACATTTTGCTATATTCCTTTACATGTATACCCACCCCTTCCCAGTCCTGGCTAAGCGCCATATAACTCAGTATTGACAAAATATTAGGCAGTCAACAAGTATTTCTGTATTATGGCTTGAGGCTGTTTATAAAAAAAATTAATGCAGTAAAAATGGCCCAGAAGGGAAAAACAAGTAGAAAACCCTGGCAAGGTCAAATCTCTGAGCGAAAGAAGCGGGAGTTTATCCCAGAGCATGATGAAAAGAAGAGGAAAGAGGGTGGGGGTGGTGGCTGTCTCTGAGCCAAGCCCCAGCAGCCAGCACTCTTGGAAAGCCTGAATCACCAGGCTCATGGACCTAAATTAAACATTTGGTAATATGTAATTCTCTTCATTTTATCTAATTTTATTCGGGTATTAAGTAAATCAGATGTGGGCAAACCTTTTGCCAAATTAGTAAGTAGCTTTCGAATAACAAGAAAAATGATCATTTGCAATAGTCATTGAATCTTGTTAACACGAATTATAGAGAATGAAGGCCTACAGCAGGGTTTATTAAAATCTTAAGTTTTTTAACAATTGCAGCAAAGATTTGGCTATGGACATGTTGGAGAAGTAAGACAAAAAGGAAAGTTACAACTTTGTAAATTAACTTGGTTAATCACATGCATGAGGGAAAAGAATAGGGATCCGGAGATTTTTCAAGATGGCGGAGAAATAGCAGGCTGAGACTACTTCAGGTAGCGGGAGATCAGCTAGATAGCTTATCTAAAGATTGCAAACACCTACAAATCCAACGGGAGATCGAAGAGAAGAAGAACAGCAACTCTAGAAACAGAAAATCAACCACTTTCGGAAAGGTAGGACGGGCGGAGAAGTGAATCCAAAGCGACGGGAAGATAGACCGCGGGGGGAGGGGCCGGCTCCCGGCAAGTGGCAGAGCAACGGAGCACAAAATCGGGACTTTTAAAAGTCTGTTCCGCTGAGGGACATCGCTCCAGAGGCTTAACTGGGGTGAAGCCCACGCAGGGTCAGCGTGGCCTCAGGTCCCGCAGGGTCACAGAAGGATCGGGGGTGTCTGAGTGTCGCAGAGCTTACAGGTATTAGAACAGGGAAGCCGGCTACAGAGACAGAGCCGAGGAGTGACTCTCAGCTCGGGGTTACCTTGAACCGGTTGCAGGCTCGGACAGCTCGGAGCGCGGCCGGAGGCAGGGTGACGGGAGTAAATCGGCGCTGTTCTCTGAGGGCGCACTGAGGAGTGGGGCCCCGGGCTCTCGGCTCCTCTGGGCCGGAGACAGGGAGGCCGCCATCTTCATTCCTGCCCTCCGGAACTCTACGGAAAGCGCTCAGGGAACAAAAGCTCCCGAAAGCAAACCCGAGCGGATTACTCAGACCGGCCCCTGGTAAGGGCGGTGCAACTCCGCCCGGGGCAAAGACACTTGAGAATCACTACAACAGGCCCCTCCCCGAGAATATCAACAAGAAGCCCAGCCAGGATCAAGTTCACCTACCAAGGAGGACAGTTTCAATACCAAGGAGAGCAGCGTAATTCCAAAGGAGGAGAAAGCAAAGCACGGAACTCATGGCTTTCTCCCCATGATTCTTTAGCCTTGCAGTTAATTTAATTTTTTTTCTTTTTCAATTTATTTTTCTTCTTCTGCTAAATTTTTTTTTAACTTTTACCCTTTTCTTTTTTAACGTTTTTTAACTAGTTTATCTAATATATATATATATTTTTTCTTTTTATATTTTTTTTTTTATTGTTTTTTCTTTTTTTTTTTTTTTTTTTTTTTTTTTTCTTTTTCTTCTTTCTGAACCTCTTTTTATCCCCTTTCTCCCCCTCATGATTTGGGATCTCTTCTGATTTGGCTAAAGCATATTTTCCTGGGGTTGTTGCCACCCTTTTAGTATTTCACTTGCTCCTTCATCTACTCTTATCTGGACAAAATGACAAGGCGGAAAAATTCACCACAAAAAAAAGAACAAGAGGCAGTACCAAAGGCTAGGGACCTAATCAATACAGACGTTGGTAATATGTCAGATCTAGAGTTCAGAATGACGATTCTCAAGGTTCTAGCCGGGCTCGAAAAAGGCATGGAAGATATTAGAGAAACCTTCTCCAGAGAGATAAAAGCCCTTTCGGGAGAATAAAAGAACTAAAATCTAACCAAGTTGAAATCAAAAAAGCTATTAATGAGGTGCAATCAAAAATGGAGGCTCTCACTGCTAGGATAAATGAGGCAGAAGAAAGAATTAGTGATATAGAAGACCAAATGACAGAGAATAAAGAAGCTGAGCAAAAGAGGGACAAACAGCTACTGGACCATGAGGGGAGAATTCGAGAAGTAAGTGATACCATAAGACGAAACAACATTAGAATAATTGGGATTCCAGAAGAAGAAGAAAGAGAGAGGGGAGCAGAAGGTATATTGGAGAGAATTATTGGAGAGAATTTCCCCAATATGGCAAAGGGAACAAGCATCAAAATCCAGGAGATTCAGAGAACCCCCCTCAAAATCAATAAGAATAGGTCCACACCCCGTCACCTAATAGTCAAATTTACAAGTCTTAGTGACAAAGAGAAGATCCTGAAAGCAGCCCGGGAAAAGAAGTCTGTAACATACAATGGTAAAAATATTAGATTGGCAGCAGACTTATCCACAGAGACCTGGCAGGCCAGAAAGAGCTGGCATGATATATTCAGAGTACTAAACGAGAAAAACATGCAGCCAAGAATACTATATCCAGCTAGGCTATCATTGAAAATAGAAGGAGAGATTAAAAGCTTCCAGGACAAACAAAAACTGAAAGAATTTGCAAATACCAAACCAGCTCTACAGGAAATATTGAAAGGGGTCCTCTAAGCAAAGAGAGACCCTAAAAGTAGTAGATCAGAAAGGAACAGAGACAATATACAATAACAGTCACCTTACAGGCAATACAATGGCACTAAATTCATATCTCTCAATACTTACCCTGAATGTGAATGGGCTAAATGCCCCAATCAAAAGACAGAGGGTATCAGAATGGATAAAAAAACAAAACCCATCTATATGTTGCCTACAAGAAACTCATCTTAAACCCGAAGACACCTCCAGATTTAAAGTGAGGGGGTGGAAAAGAATTTACCATGCTAATGGACATCAGAAAAAAGCAGGAGTGGCAATCCTTATATCAGATCAATTAGATTTTAAGCCAAAGACTATAATAAGAGATGAGGAAGGACACTATATCATACTCAAAGGAACTGTCCAACAAGAAGATCTAACAATTTTAAATATCTATGCCCCTAACATGGGAGCAGCCAACTATGTAAACCAATTAATAACAAAATCAAAGAAACACATCGACAATAATACAATAATCGTAGGGGACTTTAACACTCCCCTCACTGAAATGGACAGATCAGCCAAGCAAAAGATCAACAAGGAAATCAAGGCCTTAAATGACACACTGGACCAGATGGACATCACACATATATTCAGAACATTTCATCCCAAAGCAACAGAATACACATTCTTCTCTAGTGCACATGGAACATTCTCCAGAATAGATCATATTCTCGGTCCTAAATCAGGTCTCAACCATTATCAAAAGATTGGGATCATTCCCTGCATATTTTCAGACCACAATGCTCTGAAGCTAGAACTCAATCACAAGAGGAAATTTGGAAAGAACCCAAATACATGGAGACTAAACAGCATCCTTCTAAAGAATGAATGGGTCAACCAGGAAATTAAAGAAGAGTTGAAAAAATTCATGGAAACAAATGATAATGAAAACACAACGGTTCAAAATCTGTGGGACACAACAAAGGCAGTCCTGAGAGGAAAATATATAGCGGTACAAGCCTTTCTCAAGAAACAAGAAAGGTCTCAGGTACACAACCTAACCCTACACCTAAAGGAGCTGGAGAAAGAACAAGAAAGAAACCCTAAACCCAGCAGGAGAAGAGAAATCATAAAGATCAGAGCAGAAATCAATGAAATAGAAACCAAAAAAACAATAGAACAAATTAACGAAACTAGGAGCTGGTTCTTTGAAAGAATTAATAAGATCGATAAACCCCTGGCCAGACTTATCAAAAAGAAAAGAGAAAGGACCCAAATAAATAAAATCATGAATGAAAGAGGAGAGATCACAACGAACACCAAAGAAATACAGACAATTATAAGAACATACTATGAGCAACTCTACGCCAACAAATTGGACAATCTGGAAGAAATGGATGCATTCCTAGAGACATATAAACTACCACAACTGAACCAGGAAGAAATAGAAAGCCTGAACAGGCCCATAACCAGTAAGGAGATTGAAACAGTCATCAAAAATCTCCAAACAAACAAAAGCCCAGGGCCAGACGGCTTCCCGGGGGAATTCTACCAAACATTTAAAGAAGAACTAATTCCTATTCTCCTGAAACTGTTCCAAAAAATAGAAATGGAAGGAAAACTTCCAAACTCATTTTATGAGGCCAGCATCACCTTGATCCCAAAACCAGACAAGGATCCCATCAAAAAAGAGAACTACAGGCCAATATCCTTGATGAACACAGATGCAAAAATTCTCGCCAAAATACTAGCCAATAGGATTCAACAGTACATTAAAAGGATTATTCACCACGACCAAGTGGGATTTATTCCAGGGCTGCAAGGTTGGTTCAACATCCGCAAATCAATCAATGTGATACAACACATTAATAAAAGAAAGAACAAGAACCATATGATACTCTCCATAGATGCTGAAAAAGCATTTGACAAAGTACAGCATCCCTTCCTGATCAAAACTCTTCAAAGTGTAGGGATAGAGGGCACATACCTCAATATTATCAAAGCCATCTATGAAAAACCCACCGCAAATATCATTCTCAATGGAGAAAAACTGAAAGCTTTTCCGCTAAGGTCGGGAACACGGCAGGGATGTCCGTTATCACCACTGCTATTCAACATAGTACTAGAAGTCCTAGCTTCAGCAATCAGACAACAAAAGGAAATTAAAGGCATCCAAATCGGCAAAGAAGAAGTCAAACTATCACTCTTCGCAGATGATATGATACTATATGTGGAAAACCCAAAAGACTCCACTCCAAAACTGCTAGAACTTGTACAGGAATTCAGTAAAGTGTCAGGATATAAAATCAATGCCCAGAAATCAGTTGCATTTCTCTACACCAACAACAAGACAGAAGAAAGAGAAATTAAGGAGTCCATCCCATTTACAATTGCACCCAAAACTATAAGATACCTAGGAATAAATCTAACCAAAGAGATTAAGAATCTATACACAGAAAACTATAAAGTACTCATGAAAGAAATTGAGGAAGACACAAAGAAATGGAAAAATGTTCCATGCTCCTGGATTGGAAGAATAAATATTGTGAAAATGTCTATGCTACCTAAAGCAATCTACACATTTAATGCAATTCCTATCAAAGTACCATCCATTTTTTTCAAAGAAATGGAACAAATAATCCTAAAATTTATATGGAACCAGTAAAGACCTCGAATAGCCAAAGCAATATTGAAAAAGAAAGCCAAAGTTGGTGGCATCACAATTCCAGACTTCAAGCTCTATTACAAAGCTGTCATCATCAAGACAGCATGGTACTGGCACAAAAACAGACACATAGATCAATGGAACAGAATAGAGAGCCCAGAAATAGACCCTCAACTCTATGGTCAACTAATCTTCGACAAAGCAGGAAAGAATATCCAATGGAAAAAAGACAGCCTCTTCAATAAATGGTGTTGGGAAAAGTGGACAGCCACATGCAGAAAAATGAAATTGGATCATTTCCTTACACCACACACGAAAATAGACTCAAAATGGATGAAGGATCTCAATGTGAGAAAGGAATCCATCAAAATCCTTGAGGAGAACACAGGCAGCAACCTCTTCGACCTCAGCCGCAGCAACATCTTCCTAGGAACATCGCCAAATGCAAGGGAAGCAAGGGAAAAAAATGAACTATTGGGATTTTATCAAGATCAAAAGCTTTTGCACAGCAAAGGAAACAGTTAACAAACCAAAAGATAACTGACAGAATGGGAGAAGATATTTGCAAATGACATATCAGATAAAGGGCTAGTGTCCAAAATCTATAAAGAATTTAGCAAACTCAACACCCAAAGAACAAATAATCCAATCAAGAAATGGGCAGAGGACATGAACAGACATTTCTGCAAAGAAGACATCCAGATGGCCAACAGACACATGAAAAAGTGCTCCACATCACTCGGCATCAGGGAAATACAAATCAAAACCACAATGAGATACCACCTCACACCAGTCAGAATGGCTAAAATGAACAAGTCAGGAAATGACAGATGCTGGCGAGGATGCGGAGAAAGGGGAACCCTCCTACACTGTTGGTGGGAATGCAAGCTGGTGCAACCACTCTGGAAAACAGCATGGAGTTTCCTCAAAATGTTGAAAATAGAACTACCCTATGACCCAGCAATTGCACTGCTGGGTATTTACCCTAAAGATACAAACGTAGTGATCCGAAGGGGCACGTGCACCCGAATGTTTATAGCAGCAATGTCTACAATAGCCAAACTATGGAAAGAACCTAGATGTCCATCAACAGACGAATGGATAAAGAAGATGTGGTATATATACACAATGGAATACTATGCAGCCATCAAAAGAAATGAAATCTTGCCATTTGCAACGATGTGGATGGAACTAGAGGGTATCATGCTTAGCGAAATAAGTCAATCGGAGAAAGACAACTATCATATGATCTCCCTGATATGAGGGAGAGGAGATGCAACATGGGGGGTTAAGGGTGTAGGAGAAGAATAAATGAAACAAGATGGGATTGGGAGGGAGACAAACCATAAGTGACTCTTAATCTCACAAAACAAACTGAGGGTTAATGGGGGGAGGGGGTTGGGGGGGTGGGATTATGGACATTGGGGAGGGTATGTGCTATGGTGAGTGCTGTGAAGTGTGTAAACCTGGCGATTCACAGACCTGTACCCCTGGGGATAAAAAGATATTATATGTTTTAAAAAAATAAAACTTAAATTAAAAAAAAAAAAAAAAAAAAAAAGAATAGGGATCCGAATGTTTTCTTACGTTTAATAAAAGATTTGCAAAACGATCGAGCCAGTACCTTGGAGCATTTTGGGGCATATGGCATTTCCATCTTAAAACCAAGTGGTTAGAAATGCTTACAATTTGAAAAATATTTATTGTTTCAAAAATTGGTGAGTGAGCCAAAATTATCATTGTAGTTCTGAAAGTTTGGTAAGTATTGAAGAAAAGGTATATTTATACTTATGACTTTATATTTATATTTATTTTTTGCAGGTACATGGCCACCATAGACAATTGAATTTTTTGTTGTGTTCAATTAGATTTGCAACTTCCCAGTCTAGTAAACAACTAATTCTCCCAACACTGCTTACAGTGAGTTGAAGGCACTGCTCTTGCCTATTCAGCATCTCTTTTAATTTGCAAGCAGTCCCATAAATCTTTCCTGGCTTCTAGGGACATAAAGACTTCTATGATGAAGTGGTCAGCATGGTGGTTTAACAAGCTGAAGGCTAGCTTTTTCCCTCCGTGCATCCTAGGGACCACTGTCTTATTCCTGGCAAAGTAGATCAGATTTTGAATTCCAGCCAGGGTAATTAGCACACTTTAGGATCTCAATACACAAAGCAGAATGGTCAGCATTAGCAAAGATGTCTTGTGAATGTTTTTTGAGTGGTAGAAAAGAAAAAGGAAGGGCCAGCTGCAGCAGGTCTTTGGGATTCTAATGAAAGTGACACATTAAATACAATTCCACCTTGGGGAGGGTTGTATTTATCAACACTCTAAGCTTTGAGGCAATGTCTTTATTGTCTGTTTTTCAAATGCATTCTGAAAAATAGGACTAGAGAGAAAGCAGGGGTGTCCCTAAAAGTCCCTAGAAAGCAAATTCCCCTGGGGAAAGTTACATTCCCTAAAATACAAGTACCACAAAAAATAACTTTTTTCTAGTTCTAGGAAGAGCAATCATCCCAGCAGTCATTTAGCTTACCGCACAATGAGAACGCAACATCTGTCCTAAAGTAGAGATGGAACTAAAATGGCTAGATGTTTGACACATTTGTTAACAAGCTTACAGAAAAGTTGCATTGTCTAGATTTCGAACCAGTGTTTTAGAAAGTTGACAAATATGGTGAAAAATTTGGAATTCTTTAGGGAAACCTGAGATCTATGATAATAGTTAACATTCTAGGCCTTAGGCCTCATGTTACTTCATTGGTTTTCTACCACCATTTTCTCTAAGACAGATAAATTCAAAGTTGTGTGTGTCACTTTTTTAATACTTTGGGTTTTTTTGAGCAGTTTTACGTTCATAGCAGATTTGAGTAGGAAGTACAGAGATTTCCCATGTACCCCTTGCCTTCACATATGCACTATCAAGTTTTGACAGTTAGGAACAAAGCTGCAATAAACATTTATGTGCAGGTTTTCTTGTGGACATGAGTTTTCAACATTTTGGAGTAAATAACCAAGGAGTGCAATTTCTGGATTATTACATAAGGAAGGTTTAGCTTTGCAAGAAACTGCTGAACTATCTTCCAAAGTGACTGTATTATTTTGCATTTTTCAGCAATGAATGAAGAGAGTTCCTGTTGCTACCATTTGGTATTGTCAATGTTTTGGATTTGGGCCATATTTCATGTATTTTGAAACTAAGTTACTTTGATCAACTCAGGTCAAAATAACACTTTTGTATATGCTCTAATATATATAGTAATATGTAACTTGATATGATATAACACATTATATATGTTTAAATATGCATACATATGCATGTGTGTATTATGTGTATACTGTGCCTTTAAATTACATTTTCATTTGAATATTTAGCCATATAAAAAAGACAAAAGGTTATATTGTCATTTATATAAAGAGCAAGTGACTGATCGAATGCGCTTTTAAGACAGAGAAACTGGTAACTCCCAGGTATGGGACCATTTGTATTTGTGTTTGACAATAGGTAACATAGAGTGGACATAGCTAACAAAACCGTGACTATAGCCATAGCTAACAAAGCAGGTGTCTGATATGAAGCTGTAAATCATGCTTTTTACTAACCCTTTTGTATTGCTTATTTTCTTTCAAAAAAGTATTTGATAGTTGCTCCAAATTATTAGTTTGAATGAGGAGAAGCAGGACAAATTCTCTTGATATGTTTTTGGTTATTACTATCTATTTCTAATTAACCTCTTGGCCAAGTAGTGGGAGTTACTGATCCGTGTAGTAAAGAGGAGAAAAATGTCAGTCAGTCTATCAAATTAGAAAATATGCATCAAAAACTAATTTCCAATGAAAGCCACAGCAGGTCACATTTTTTTTTTTTCAAACTCCTGGTAATGGTTATTTCTACCATTTTGCTCTTTTATAAACAAAGAGATATAAAAAAAAAAATCCCACATGTTAAGGTTAAGGCAAGATAATTAGTTGTCTGGGTCATTCTTTTATGATTCTAAATGAAAATTAAACCCCAATTATAGAGACATATAAAGGATTTGCTGAAGAATAAAGGTAATAAACTCAAGGACAAGGTTCCTATTTTTAGCTCAAATTACACTGTTTTCACTGAAGTAGTCAGTCAGAGATGGTGTGTTTCTGTGAGTCTGTGTGTGTGTGTGTGTGTGTGTGTGTGCATGTGCTCATGTGTACTGCACCCAGCAATAGTCCAGTATACACAATCATCTTTGGAAAGGTAGCAGAAGCCATCAAAGCCATAGGTGCAATTACTTTGATTCTGAAATGTTTTACACAAAAGTTCAACGAATTTCCCCATAATTGTGAATTATGAATGATGCTCTATAGTAATGCATGTCTGACCTGCATTATCCTAAACATGAAAAAGGACTAATAAAGACATGCTTAGATTTAAACTCAGATAAATATTCAAAATTCAAAAAACTATTTCCTTCATCATGCCTGGGGCTAACAATGAGATTATTTTGTTAATGATAAGTAATTTCAAATATAATATGGGTGTATATATACATCAACCTTATGTCTCTTTTTAGATATTACACACACACACACACACACACACACCACACACACACAGCTAAAAGAATATCTTACATCTCATTGATCAGCATATTATTTGCATACGATAATATTGATCTTTTGATTCTTTTCTTTTTTTTCTTTTTTAAGTAAGATCTGTGCCCAAAGTGGGGCTTGAACTCATCATCCCAAGATCAAGGGCAACATGCTCCACTAAGCATGTGGCATTTGGTTATTTTCTTACTAATCACCAGTGTATGTTTTTGTTTTTAAAGTGTTTATTCCTGAGAAGTAAAATATGTATGCTAAAGAGAATTAGGTAGCATTAATAAGTAAGCAAAACAAAGATAATAAACATCAAAAAACTTCCAAAGATACCCACCATTAAAATGTTACTAATTTATAGAAGAGATGTAGAGTTTTTGTTTGGAGTCAGAAATCTGGATCTAAAACCTGCTCAACAGCTTATAAGCTCCATTACTCTTGATCAATTTGCCGTACTAAACTAAGGCTCCCTTTTATCATTTGCACAATGAAAATGATAATCAGCATTTTTTTTGGTGTGAAGATAAAAATGAGAAAATGTAGTTCCTGCTATTAACTGTTACTATTGCTATTATTAACTTTTACTACTATTTGTTCTTGATGTAACAATTCATTTATACCTATACACTTCCTTTATGAAAAATACCATACTTTTTAATATACTTTTTGATAACTTTTGATTTTCATTTAATTGTATATTTTGAAAACTTTCATGCCAAAAGAAGTGGTATAGTGACACTTTTTTTAAGTGACTCTAGTAAATGCTTCGTTGACTAAATGTTCTATCATTTAGTTGGCAAATACATTATTTTGAAAACTTATTCCTAACATTCCCTTTATTAAATTATACTCTAATAAATATTGTCCTAGCCAAACCTTTGAGTAAAATCTTATCTATAAGAATTATGAGTATATTTTGACAAACATGTTTTTATAATTGATAGCTATTTCAACATACCTCCTACAAATATTATACCAATTTACATCACACACTACAGCTGTATAAGAATACCCAGTACGTCTGTTACAAACATAAGAATGGGATATTTGGACGATGATCTAGCTACTTCAAATCTAAAGAGTTTCTACAATTTCTTAATGTGTCATTGTCCTTGGAATCTAGAATTTAAGAATCTGGATGTAAGATAAACTTTTTTAAAAAGATTTTATTTATTTATTCATGAGAGAGACAAAGAGAGGGAGAGAGAGAGAGACAGGGAGAAGGGGAAATGGGCTCCTTACTGAGCAGGGAGTCCAATGAGAGACTCAATCCCAGGACTCTGGGATCATGCCATGAGCTGAAGGCAGACACTTAACCAACTGAACCACCCAGGCGTCCCTAAGATAAACTTTAAAAAGTTTATGTCCCCCTTTATGCTAAAGGAGAGAGATCAGTTAAGATTTTGATTTTTTTATTCCAATTTTCTAGCACTCTAGTTAATGACCTCTGATTTGTTTAGTTTTGTTGTTTCTTGTATCTTTATTATTTCAATGCTTTGAACATTGATGATGCTCTTTAAAGATTTTATTTTATTTATTTGACAGAAGAGATCACAAGTAGGCAAAGAGACAGGCAGAGAGAGAGGGGGAAGCAGGCTCTCTGCTGAGCAGATAGCCCCATGCGGGGCTTGATCCCAGGAGCCTGGGATCATAACCTTAGCTGAAGACAGAGGTTTTAACCCACTGAGCCACCCAGGCGCCCTGATAATGCTCTTTAAATATTAAACTATTAATTATTTCATGCTTCTTACCAGAAACATTGCCTCATATTGTCTGATTAGAAAGAGAGATTTAGGGATATCATAAACATATACTCATATCTTCTTATGAGTAGATTTATTTCTTATGATTTTTTATTAGAAGCCTATCTTAGATAACATTCTGTCAAATCCATAGTGGAGGCTTAGCAGATTTGGCCAAGCTATTGGCTGGTGTCTGGCAGATGTATCATGTCACATTTGTTCTTGGGGTACATCAGAATTCAGAAAATGTATATGAGTCCTTGCATTTGAGGTAGAAAATTAATTCAACTATTGTATCAGCAATATATTCATAAAACAACATATTTGTGGGGAAAGGAAATGAGGTAGTAATTTTATCACTATTGGTTTTTTACTGCTAAAAAGTTACAGATATGGTAAAGGGACAGAAGAATTAAATCAGTGATTAGGGATAAAAATAGCACATCTGTAGGCCTTTAGAGAACCAGTTGAATTATTATACAGTGTCACTGTTTAATCAACCTTATTTTTTTAATAAAGTCTCTCATTATTTAGTCAACATATTCCTGGATGTTTTGTATCATGTCTTTTTCAGACATTATCTTATCTGTCTTCTCAATTATATCCCTTCCTGATTTCTCATAGGTTTTATACTTCAATATACAATATTTCTCCTTAATCTTTACTTTCCTTTGGTCTACTAATCTTGCTACAATCATGCAAACATGTGTAAATCTGTCATCTACAAAAAAAATGAAACAAATATCCTTAACATTTTCACAATGTTTTTTACTAGAGATGTTATTATCATTACCATTTTATCTAAGATTCAGAGATAGTGAGGGTCTTGTCCAGGTCAAAAGAAACATCACTGACATTGAAACTCTGGACTATAGGATTGCAAAGACAATGTTTTTCAGTAGCTTACATTCATGTTTCCTTTTCAAATGTCTATGATACTGATCATAGAGAATATCATGTATTAAGATACCAAGGAGCTAATTTTCCCAAGAATAATCCTGAAATTTGCCAAATGTTTCATCATGTTCTTAAAGGAACCATGCCAGCAGGGCACTACCTGGTTCAATGAGTCATATTTTTCTGTAATTCAAGTACATTTCTTAACTAATTCTTATGAAAGATTGGTGGAGAATTGCACCAGCTGCAAATACATTGTGCTTGATTTTCGTGAATTAGCATGAAGACTAAAATTCCTAGAAAATTGATGGTTGGTGGAATTTACATAATTTTGGTCATATTAAGAACTTCTAGTTATTTAAATATAATTTATCTCTTTCTGCTGTAATATCATGCTTTTTTTTGTGAAATGAAGATAACAGCTGAGGCCTAATTCATTTAAATTCTATTATACAGTCACTGAGCAATATGATAAGTATCTTTTCCATGAAAAAAATCCTTTAAGGCTGAGTCATCTATGCTAATGTAACTTATTAATGTAGTAACCTTTTGTAAACCACTAGAAACTCCTGCACACATATTTTCTTCTTAGCAAATTGACTCTAAGTTTCTAAGTCATCCAGATACATGAATTGTTTCGTTTTAGGCTCTAGTACATTTCTGTACACATAAAATGAAGAAAGACATTTCCAATTATGCACTCCTTACTTTCTGAATTTAATCAAAATGTACCTTTGATGTTATCAATATCAAGGGGCTATAAATCATCTAGATATGTCCAAATCTTACCTTTTTTTTTTTTTTCAAATTTGGTGGAAGAGATGTTTTTGCCCCCTAAAGCAAATGCTCCAGCCGTATTCTGTATCTCTTCCTCTCTTCCATCTCAGGGACACTGATCTGTCAAATAGTCCTTCTCACAGCTGAATTTTCAAACTCTACCTGCATATTCCTTCTTGCCCTTCAGCATATAGCCCAAATCTCCTCAGATGAGGTAACAAATACTCAAAATCTCTATGTCAATCTCCTCTCTCTTTCCAGATAGTTCCCTATATTTCTACCTTTTTCCATGAGTTTCTGTGTTCATTTCTATACATTACCCATTACTTTTTTTTCTTTGCATAGTGGTCTAACTTCTTAAAATTCCACATACAGTGTACTGTGGAGCAGACAGACAATCTAGATATAGGAGGATGGTGGTTATGAGTAGATCACTGGCAACAGGTCTATAGAGAAATGGTTGGATTTGAAATATACGTTATAGCAATAAAATCAACAGAACTTGGTCACAGCTCTTACAAGGGATCAGTTTGTTAATGTGGAAGAAAGATACCAGGAAGGACTTCCAGTGTACTAGGTAGAGGAAACTGACCTTTACTGAGAAAGGTAAGCCTCAGGAGAACATATTTGCAGTTGAATACCAAGAGTTCATTTTTGCCGTTAAAATTTTGATATACTTAAGACAATTCCAAACAGAATTAGATTGTGAAGCTTAGAAGGAAAAAATCAGTTATAAACATACATTTGGGAGGTGTTAGGATTAATGTGGTCTTTAAAACCTTGGAAATAGAATGACTCTGAGGCAGAGCATCCTGAAATAGAATGAGGTCTGCAACTGGCTCATGAGAACTGGCCCATGTGTACTTCACATTCTAGGTGTAATATTCACTTATGCCAGTTTTAGTCAATTTATTTGAGACAAATCAAACCTTCATTTGAAAATGTCAAAATTTTGTTTGGGCAATTAATGTTAGACTAAAAACCTTCAGGTCATTATCTGGCTTTTCCATTTCTATCACACAGCACATGTAATCTATCATTGATTTCTGCTAACATGCATTTCAAACAAGTTTCAAAGGATTCATTGTTACAACCCTTTTCCAAGCTACTATTACCTATCTCCCATGTAGAAGCCAGAGAGAGAGCCTCATAACACAGAAGTAAATCAAGTTACTCCCCTACAATAAAGCTCTCAAATGACCGTCTCACAATTAGATGAAAATCCAGATTCCTTACAAAAGCCTGAAAGGTCTTTTCTGCTGCCATTCCTGTGTTTCCAACCTCAACTCCTATGCTTCTCTTCTGTATCACTCACTGCATTCCAGACGTTCTGGACTTCTTAATATTCTCCCAAACCTGTTGCTGCCTCTGGGCATCCGTACTTGCAGTTCTCTCTGCTTATAAGTCTTATCTTTCACACACACCCAAAGGTTCCTCTTTATTCCAGTATCTATTCAAATACCAACTTCTTATAGAATCTTCCCTATCCATTCTATGATAGCACTTTCTCATTCCCCCTTACTACATATACCCATAACTAGGTTTTAGTGTTTTCAAAAATAATTTTTATTGACTTTATTTTAAATAGAGTAGCTTTAGCACAAATTAAGCACAAAGTATATAAATATTTCATTTACTCCCTGCCCCCTACATGCATAGACTCCCTCATTACAAACTCTCCCCATCACGTTGGCATATTTGTTACAATTAATGAATCTACTTTGACACATTAGAATCACCCGGAGTCCATAAATTACATGAAGTTTCACTCCTGGTGTTATACATTCTATGGGTTTTGCCAAATGTATCTTGCAGAGTATTTTCACTGCCCTCAAAATCCTGGATGTTGTGCTAATTCATTCTTCCCCTCCCCCCAACACTTGACAAGCACTGATCTTTCTATATCTCTGTAATTTTGCCTTTTCTAAGAATGTCATATAATTGGAATCATACAGTATGATTCCAATTTCATACAGTAAGAAAATCCTGTTTGGATTTTCTTTTTTCACTTTGTAGTATACATTTTTTTTTTTTGTAGTATACATTTATATGCATTTAAGTTTCTTCCATGTCTTTTCGTGGCTCGGTGGCTCGCTCTCTCAATCTCTCTCTCTCTCTTTTTTTAGTATTAAATACTGTTTCCATTGCCTGAATACCATAGTTTATCCATTCATCTATTCAACAACATCTGTTTTGCTTCCAAGTTTTAGTAATTATGAGTAAAGCTGTTGTAAGTATCTGTGTGCAAGTTTATGTGTGGATATAAGTTTTACTCTTTTGAGTAAATGCCAAGGAGCACAGTTGCTGGAATGTGTAGTAAGTTTAGTTTTGTAAGAAACGGCCAAACTGTCTTCCAAGTCACTGTATAATTATGAATCCCTACTATCAATGAATGACCTGATCAATAAATGTCCTGTTGTTCTGTGTTCTCACCGACATTTGGGTGATCAGTCTTTTTTTGTGTAACTCTTTATTAAATGATTCAATACTTACATGTTTATTTGTTTATTACCTTTCTCCCCCTGTCAGCAATGTGAGCTTCTTGAGATTAGGATTCTGTCCTTTTTGTTTGCTCTTGCTTTAGTACTAATGCAATATCTGACACACAGTAGGCATTCAAATATTTCTAGAAAATAAATAAAAGGGGATATATATGATAGCATTTATGAAATTAAATATTAATGTCATTTATTTACTTTATCAGTATATATTTATTCATCATTTACCTATATCATTGTTTAAAATAAGATACAAAATAGAAGACTTTCAACTTCCTTAAATCCAGAATGAAAAAAACAATTCAAAACTTCCTTGTTGATAAATAATCTTGTGATTCTATAATACTTCTCCCTAGTACTTTGGATTCTTATTAAATCATCCTCTGCAGATTTATTTTCAAATGTTAAGAAATTAATTTCTGGGGATTGTTTTTCTATTTATCACAGATGTGTCTATAATATAGCTACACTTAACAATATTTACTATCTTTATTGGCCTGTACTTTCTTTTGCATTAACAAGGATTTTCCATGACATGGTTTTGCTTCATTGGATAATTCAGATGCTCATTAAAATACAGTGAGATTTTGCTGAATCCATTGAATACTACTTATGTTTTAATGAGCATTAATGAGTTTTGTGATTGTCTTGTGGAGCAAAACTCGTATCTCATTAGGTGGATTCCCAAAATGCCTAAAGGTGAGCAGACACAGCTTTAGATATATAAGGTAATTTCATACTTAATTAGTTCCTTACTTGACACCACACATACGTATCCAGAACTATGGCTTGACATGGCAAACTTGTTGTTTGCTATGATAAGTCAATGAAATGGTAGAATTCACAGAGAGCTTCTGTGACTAGTTTAAGGCCATTCTCTATTATGTTAATAAATTGGTATATTATGACTCGATTCATAGGAAATAGAGTATAAGAAAGAAGTTAAATGCTTCCTAACTCGAATTGACATTGCTTTATAATTTGTACAGAAACTGGCATTGGAAGTACTTACATGCACATATTTCAGATGCACACATCAATGGTATGGCTTACTTTCATTAACCAAGTGCTTACCACATGACAGGAAATGTATATATAGTATTTTTTCTCCCAACAAAAACTCTGAAAGCTGGAGTTGTTATTTGTCCTTTATGGTTGAAAAAGCTGATGTATGAAGTATTTAAATGATAGTTATGTTAGTTCGCTGGCGCTTCCCTAGCAAAATACTACAGACTTGGCAGCTTAAACAACGGAAGTTTATTTTCTCACAGTTTTGGAGACTAGATGTCCACAGTCAAGGTGTCAACAGTTATTTACTCCTGAAGTCTCACTCCTTGGCTTACAGAAGGTTGCCTTTTCATTGCGTCCTCCTGTGACCTTCCTTTCCACTATGTGCAGACATCTTTGGTGTCTCTTACTCTTCTGAAACAGAAACAAGTCAGATTAGGGCCCCACCCTTAAAATTTCATTTAACCTCAATTACCTCTTCAAAGGCCCTATCTTCAAATGCAGTCAAGCTCTATGGTACTTAGTTTAGGTCTTCAACATGACTTTTAAGGAAAAGATGTAGTCAAAAACATTTGACAAACATTACACTGGTAATAAGTGCGTATCAGGGATTTGAATTTAGTTGTTTGTAACTTCAAAGTCCAGGTTCCCATTCTATCTATTCCATAATGTAAATTTCATAAGATTTGGAATGATCAATATTAAGCTAAAAGATATTTATATATTTTAAGTGTCAAAACACAGTTCATTGTCATTGCAACAAATGAAAGAAATTTTAAATTAATGGTTTTTAAGTTCTCAGTTACTTTTAAAAATATTTTCTTGTGTGTCATGTTGTTAGGTCCGTAATCAAAGGAGCGAGACTGATACAAAGCGAAGGTCAAGCAAAGCTTTACTTCACGCCGAGCATCGAGAATCAAACTGACCGGTCAGGGCCGCCTCTTACAGAGAGGGCAACCCCTCCCTGCCTTATAGACTAGCTTTTATAGAGCAAAGGCCATGTGGTTGGGCCTAGCCACGCACAGGTGGCCAATAAGATTGTAACACACAGAGAAAGCTGCACAGTCATGCTAGGTCACACCCGGGAGGCCAATTGAATTACAATTTACCCTAGTAGCTATTTGAACTAGCCTATCACCTTGGTCAGAATTGGCGCCCAAAAGGCGGGACCCACACTCCTTGGTAGCTAGGAAGACAGTATGTGCCCCCACTGATTGGATGTCTCCACCTGGCCTGACCTGCCCTTGTATTTGGGCTTTGTTACCTGGGACTGGTTTCCTGGGCTTGCTTTTAAGTCGGAGGGGGGGCAAGGTCAGTTTAAGTTTTACTGCATAAACAACAGTTGCTGTTTAACTGGATGGAATCTCTCTGGCTAAATAGGCCCTTACAGTATAGAAAACAAACTAAATACAATATGCTGATCAATTCTAGTTATTAATTATATCTGCATGTAGAACATCAATCTTTAGTAAATTTTGAAGCTCATTATTTCAGATTGGTTTATATACTATTGTTCCCAAATACAATTTCAAAGATGACACTCTAGCTGCTATTATCACTGCGTATAACTAAGAAATAGAAAGTTGAGAGTAAAATTATTTTTATTATTAATGGTTAATGTACCATAGCTCATAAAAATTTAGAAACAGAGATTTCATTAGAATTGTGCTGCTCTCTTGGGGTAGGCTAACAGTGCATGTGGTCTGATTAAAGTAGAAAGACAGTCTCTGGGAATTCTGACTAGTGGACCCTGGCTGCACAAGGCCTGGCTATCATGTTGTTACAAATACATATGCTCACCCACCAAATTAATAGTGAATGAACATCTGTGAAATATTTGATGGTATTCAGAGGGTTTTGAGTTTCAATTACAACTCTCTGAATATGATGTCATTCCCGGAAAGTGTCTCTGAACTCTGAGAAATCCTTACGCTTTTTAGTATAGCATTGTGATGAAGATGGGCTCTTGGAATCAAACAAAAGTGAGTTTGATCCCTGCTCAGATGCTTACCACAGTGTTTCCAGCAAGTTACCTAGCCTCTCTAGGCCCCAGTCAAATCATATGAATAACGGAGAAAATATCTATCTATATAATAGGATATGAAAATTAAATAATTTAGTGTTTGTATCACCTACTAACACCCTACAAGGACAAGAATTTGTTTTCATTGTTCAGAGCCACCTAGGTGGCTTAGTTGGCTGAGCATTCAACTCTTGGTTGTAGCTCAGGTCATGATCTCAGGGTCATGAGATTGAGCCTGGTGTTAGGCTTCGTGTTCAACATGGAGTCTGCTTGAGATACTCTCTCCCTCTCCCTCTTCCCTCCAACCTGTCCCCATCTCAAATAAATAAATAAATAAATAAATAAATAAATAAATAAATAAAATCTTTTAAAAAGAAATCTTACCCAGCACCTTCAATAGTTTGTCACTGAAGAATTTTCAGGTTGACTTAGTCTGCCATTTTACTAAAAGCACAACTTCAAAGAAAAAGAGTAATTCTATTCCTAGACAGTTTTTCGTTCATTCAATAATTATGTGACAGGCTCTTGGAAAACACCTCTGAACAATGAAAACAAATTCTTGTCCTTGTAGGGTGACAAAACTAGATTTAAAGGTACATAAATAAATAAATAGCATATTCACAGATGTCAATTACTATGGGGAGAAAATAAGTAGAAGAGGTCAGAAAAGTCTGAGGTGAATAAATACAAGACAGTCTGAGTAGCCCTTTTTGAGAAAGCAGCCCTTTTTGAGTTTGAGAAACTTGAGGTTTGAGTGAAATTTGGGAGTGGTGAGAGAATAAATCAAAGAATATTTAAGGAAAGCCATTCTAGTCAGAGAGAACAGCCACACAAAATCTCAGGTAGAGACAGCGAAGAGGACACTGGGGATGGAGCAGAATAGGAGGAAGAGTTAAAGTAGATATGAGGTCATGCAGTCAGAAAGATCAAATTTTATGGGAAATTATCTTTGGTTTACGAAAACATTGAATAATGTAATTGAATTCTGTGAGCTAATGTGTTGGCTTCCAATTATGTTATCTCTCTCTTTTTTAAAGTTTTTATTTAAATTCTAGTTAGATAATATACAGTGTAGTATTAATTTCAAGTGTACAATATAGTGATTCACTCTTCCATATGCCACTGGAGGCTCATTATAGTAAAAATACATTCCTAAATCCCTGTCACCTATTTCACCCATCCCCCACCCAGGGCATTCTCTATCCCTCTCTGTATATTCCCAGTGCATGTCACTGTGTCTGCCACAGTGTAGGCGACTGAGAAGACTTTGTTGCAGAAAGGATCCCTCACTTGGATACTGGATATGCAGTTTTTGTGCCAACAACAAAAATCTGGTTTCTAAATCTAATAACCTAAAATATCAAACATTATATTCAGTTAATAAGCCCTTTTCATACATTTTGATGGTTGTGTCTTGTTATTTTAATAGAAAATATCTTAGGAGAGTGAGAATAGACCAATAGAAGAAAAAAAAATTCTATGCAACTCCACACAGAAAGAGATAGAAAGAGAAAGAGGGATGGAGGGAGACAGCCAAAGAGTATAAGAGCAATACAGGAGAGGTGGAAGGATTTCTGTTAAATTGTAACTACATATTTGGAATCCTCTGTGTGATTTATTTATTTATTTACTTACTTACTTTTAAAGATTTTACTTATTTGAGAGAAATATTGAGCACAAGGTGGGAGAGGGGCTGGGGGCGAGGGACAAGCAGACTCTCCGCTCAGCAGGAAGCCCAATGTGGGTTTCTATCCCAGGACCCTGAGATCATGGCCTGAGGCGATGCTTAACCTACTGAGTCACCCAGGCACCCATTTTTTGTGGGATTTAAAAATCACAGTCTGTTTTTGTTCATCTTCAATTGGGCTTGTGAAAATGATGACACTAAAATCCAGTACAATTTATTTGGAAACTTTGGTTATCACCCTCTATTTTAGTCTTACAAATAAAAGGGAAACATCCTTGTCCATTACTGTAAATATATCCAATTCCCATCAAGGCTCAAGGAGACAGGGGTAAGGCTGGTCAACCATACATGTATATGTCCTTGAGCAATTGAAACATTACTCTGATATGTTGGTAAATACCATTTTTTGTTAAAATATGAAGTGTTTACATAGTGCCAAAATTTCTAGGAGAAATCTAGTCATTTTGGTATGCATAGTTACCAGTAGAAATTATATATTTATAAGGAAAGGATAAACTCTTGAATAAGTTTAACTCAACTTTATGAGATATTATAACATAATTGAAAAAGTGTTTTCTGTGAAATTAGGTAATGTTAAGATGACTTGGGAATATTACAGTCATTTTAGAGTTTCTTGATAGATTCCCTCTGATATGAAAATGATTTTTTTTTGCCACAAGTTAACCTTTCCCTTTAAAAAAAGGAAATAAATGTGTATTTATTTATTACATGTATGTATATATTTATGTGTCATAAATATGTTATTTAATTATTCATGCATCTCTGCATATAATCTTCATAATTAAACGTCTATAATTTACTTAAGATTATAATGTTTTCACCTCTGAACTGTGAGTACTATAAGACTAGCAGATTGCTACACTAATTATTCTTGTACTTAAATAGTAAGATAATTACTCCAGCAATATTCTATTCAAAATGAAAATTGCATCCACCCCCTGGCACACTTAAATTAGGAGTCTTCTTCTTTCATTTTTGCAAAATGTTCTCCTTTTATCTTTTTTGAATGCGTATTTTTAATGTTAGAAAGAGCAACTCCATTCACTGGAGATTCCATGTTAGGTAAGAATGTCATCACTGTGCTTAAGCTGCTTAGACTCAAATTCCAAGGGTATTCTACGTATGAAAATAGTTCTGTTAGAAACTGGTTCTGCTGACTTTGCCCAGCCAGGTGTCCACAAATAAAGGCATGGCAGTGAGAAGAGCATGAGCTAGGTTGGAGTTATTAACACACCCAAAATTCAGAATAAACCAAACCATGAAGGCCATCAATATGTTGATGGAAGATCATTTATTTTATGTACCAAAGTACTACCCACCAACCTCAGGTAGAAAAGAATTCTCCCTATTTAGAACCCTACTGTATGATGAATGTTTTGCTATAAAACACCTTTAACATTTTGCTGCCATTTGTTTTCCTTGTGTTGTCCATTTGTCCTTGAGAGTGGGAACTACATTTTTTTTCTTTTGGTATGCTAAATTTCCAAAAAATCCCTGGCACACAGAATTGTACCTCAACTAATTTTATCCGTTTATGAATTAATCTGTGTTTAAAAACAAGTAAGATAATTCATACTGTCATCCAGAAAGACAAACCCCAAGAGCTTAGAGGTATAACGCACATGCACATATGTGCTCACACACAAACACACACGCATACATCACCTGCTCAGGTCAGTGTCTGCCTGAATGTCACTCTTCCACCCTGGCAATGCGCTATAGAACATTTGGCCTGAAGTCTTCTTGGTAGAAAAGCAGGGAGATGGATGAGCCCCAGGGGTTCCTAACTGCCTTTAATTACTTCTGCTCCCAGTTTTTTGAGAAGCAACAATCATGAAATTCCAACTTGATTGCTGGGTAGACTGGGAAGTATTAAAAAAAAACTGGATTTATATTTAGTGAGCACACAGTCTCTGGCACAGTTTATTTGTTTTGTTTTGTATTTTCCCTCCAGTCACTTCAGAAGTGTCTTTACAAAGAGATTCTAAGCATCAAGGACAAAATACATCATCTCATTTTGTATATCCACTAGAGTAACAGCATAAGAGATGTGGTTGAGTTTCAATGTGGGTGATACTTGAAACTTATTATTTTGGAAATTTTTTTTGCCAAAATTTAGTGATCACGATATAAATATCTACTTATGTTAACCTTTCCTGTAAAAATTAAGTGGAGATATTAGATGTTTCTAAATGATTGACATTATTAAAACTATGGTGTTCCCTTGAGGTGATTTTCCAAGTGTACATCCTAGGGTTCCACCCCTGGAAAGCAGTTCATTTTGGGTGTGGCCTCAGGGAATATTATTTTTTAAAAAGTTCAAATTATCACTCAAATGCCCATTTTCTGAGAATTGATAAGCATTGTGAATTTTGTAGAACTAAACAATTTTATAGTTTAAAAATTGTTTTGATAGCCCTACCGAACTTTTGGAATCCAGAAAACCATGTAAACAAATATAGCATACTATTTATGTGAAAAGGCTACACTTGGTACTTTTTTTTTTTTAATGATTTTATTTATTTATTTGTCAGAAAGAGAGAGAGAGAAAGCACACAAGCAGGCAGAGAGGCAGGCAGAGGCAGAGAGAGAGGCAGGCTCCCTGCTGAGCAAGGAGCCTGATGCGGGACTCGATCCCAGAACCCTGGGATCATGACCTGAGCCGAAGGCAGCGGCTTAACCCACTGAGCCACCCAGGTGTCCCTACACTTGATATTTTTGATGCCTTGGGTTAATCATGATATTGCTGTCTCAAAATGGATAGTGAAGAATAAAACGACTATATTCCTGTGTTTACTCTTTTAGTATGTTTCTGGGGAGTGGAACATAAATTAGAGGATAATCGTTAAGTTGTAAATCCTTGAGCTGTTGGAGTTTATTTGCTTCAGCAATTTAAGATAGTCCTTATTTTAACCCTTTATCAAATTATTTTTACTTATTTTAGGTGACCACTAATAAATGGCAATTTTTTAGTCTTAGACTTTGCCATTCAAAAAAATCTGCATATTCCTTCAAACATCTGTCTCAGGGGCTTTCTGGCATTAAATTTCATTTGGTTGTCATTTCTAAATCTTTCAGGGAGTTTCAAGTATCTAGTATGTATTATCAAAATGATGTTGCACTTCTAGTCACAAGTTGTAACTCAGTTTATACTTCCAAGGAATACATATATATTTATCTCCATTCAGCACAGACACACAGACACACACACACAGAAGCTCACACACAACCAATTCTGTTTTTTACCATATAAGTTATAAAATGAGTTGAAGATACCACATCAATTGTGCTTGAGTCAATATGTAAGCATTTGTATAGAACAGTAATTCTCACCCTTTTTCTCTGGGACATACATGTCAGATAGAATTCACATAAATCTTATGTTCCTAAAGATTGTGACATAGCTAAGATATACTGCTGGTTATGCACATTTGTATAGCTATAATTCCATTCATTTGCCTTCCTCTCAAGAGAGTATAGGAGTCAGTGACATTAGAGTAACAGACTCTGAAATGTTCTAAGTAAGTAAACCACTTTTAATTTTTAAAATAAATTACTCTCAAAAGTGAGTTATCTTAACCATGATTAAAAACAAATAACTTGGGGCACTTTCTGTTTTGAGTATCATGACACGAGTGACCCTGACTCGGACCAGGTGTTGCAGTTTGGCTCTGCCATCATCTAGCCTTCTAGAACTCTGTTCTCTCATCTCTAAAAATGGGAGTAGTAATATTAGTGATTTGAGAAATAATCTATATACACTTCTTTTTGTGATTGCTGCCTCATAGTAACCATCTATAACACATTTTTTGTATCAGTCAAGGATCAGTAGCAGGAAATTAGATTTGCTTTATAAATTAAAAGTACTTTATAAAAATTCTTTTTTTTTTAAATTTTTATTTATTTGTCAGAGAGAGAGGGAGAGAGAGCGAGCACAGGCAGACAGAATGGCAGGCAGAGGCAGAGGGAGAAGCAGGCTCCCCGCCAAGCAAGGAGCCCGATGTGGGACTCGATCCCAGGACGCTGGGATCATGACCTGAGCCGAAGGCAGCTGCTTAACCAACTGAGCCACCCAGGCGTCCCCTTTATAAAAATTCTTTAATGTATTCTTCTCTAAGTCACTCTTGGTTTCCTTATCTTTCTTCACTGGAGTTTTCACTATTTCTTATCCTTACATACATAGCAAGGAAAATGATCTAAGTTTGCAAAAGGACTACATATATGGCAAAAGAGGACACTGGGTTAACCTTATGGTGACAAAGCCTGACAGGCACTCACATTAGAGAGGATTTCTCCCGCCCAGGTCAGTGCAAATATCATTAACTTTGATGAGAATTTTTCTATGTAGGAAACCATAAATCTTTGTTTTGATAGATATCACTGTTATCCCTCTGATATAACCATCTGTACACACAAGAGAAAGACTGCCTTCCTGTATTCCAGGGATAGATTTGTGAATTTTATCATGATGAAGGACCTTCATGTGCACTATCTCCCTAACAATAGGGTCAGACAGTACTTTTCAACACAGTAATGTTCATAAGAGTAAGAACTAAAGAGGGGAGAGCAGAAGATAATCTTTATTCTCTTTATTTTTTGAACATATATGACAGGCACTAAAGATAAAAGTATAAATGATATAAGTTTCTCATTTTCTTTTTAGGACTGATAAATACATTGTTATTTATAAAATAATATGCATTAATTAAATTTTGTTTGAAAGTATACTTATAAAAGTATAATACAAAGTATTATACAAAAGTATATACAAAAAGTATATACAAAAGTATACTTTGTATGCACTTGACTAGTGCATACAAAATCTATAAGAAAAATAAAGATCTACAAAAGAAGATATTGTGGTAAGTTTCAAATACAAATATTAAAGAATTTCAAGGGGTAATGTAATTATCTTCCTAACAGGAAGATGAAAAAATTTCATTGATGAGAAAGTGAAAAAGTATGCGTGGGTTAAACACTGAGGTTTCTGAATAAAAATAGAGACTAAATCGATAGTACATCTGTGCTCCCTTCCATGGCCATGTTAAAATGAGGATTAAATAAAAAAGAATTAAATATACACTATTATAGAGAATGGGAAAGGAGACAATGGCACCAGAACTTAGAAGTTGGAAAGTTGGAAAGAAGATGGTTGAATGATAAATAGCTAAATCAGGAAATTTCAGTGGTAAGGAGGAAGAGGGAAAAGTTAGAGGCGACCATGATTTATATTGGAGATTATCTAAAAGACTCAAAAACTATCTCTACAAGATACTTTTGGAAACAAGATGAAGATGGAAGTAAAAGCCAAAGGAGAAAGGACTGCTAGGAAGTCTAAGAATCACTTACAAAACTAAAACTCTGAAACCAAAATGACTAATATCTGAGGAAATATTCACTTCAGAAATCCTAACAGATTAGAAAAGTAATATCATCAGGCACCAACAGGCAGTCACATATGTATTTCAAAAAAGCATAGTAAACATGCAAAAATTCAAGGGAAGTTTGTGCAATAGGAGGAAACAAGACATATTTTAAAAAGAATCAAGTATAAAATTAAGAAGGAAAACATGGAAGTTTAGTTTAAAAAAAATTAGGAACAAATAGTACAATGAATTAGGAACTTTTAAGATCAATCCAAGTAAATCTAAGAAGAAAGGAGGCAAAAATAAAGGAATAGGAAAATATAAAAAGAAAAGAGATATGAAAAATAGGGATAAAAGTGCCATCCAACAATATAAAAGGCTAATAGCCCCAAGAAGGAGAAAAAACTGAAATATAAGGAATAAATTCTTTAAAGAATAACAGAGATTAATTTATCAGAGTGAAAAGATGAAACACATCAGCTTGAAGGGCCCATGGAGCATTATAAGAAACAAATAATACAAGAAACACTTTTCAAAGTTTCCCGAGAGAAATAAGATATCACTTAGAAAATAACAAGTATTTGAGGTCAGATGTACCAAGAACAATACTGGGTACAAGAAAACTAAGTAAGAGATTTTTTAACATACTGAAGAAAAATAACCGAATGTAACATTTTATATCCAGTCATTGACATTTAAATAAGATGGCAAAACAAAAACCAAATAATATTCTCAGGCTACAATACGATAGAAGTTTAGCCTCACAAAAACCCACCATAAAACAACGTTTGAAAATGATACTTGACAAAGAAAGAAAAAAAATGATGCTTAGGAGATATGAGTTAATGGTGAATTAACTTGTAAAATTTGCTATCTGCTGTGAGAACAAACAAAAAAGCTCTCCTTGAAAAAACAAAAACATCCACAAAAAAGAAAAGAAATGGACATATATACATGGTAATCCCAAGGTCAATTCTATACAATATCAGTATGATGGAGATTGAGCAGGGGAGAACCTAAGTAGGGGGTGGGTATTAAGAGAAAATGTTAATAATTGTTAACAGGTGTGCATATATGCATATAAACATGTACTTGACTTTTATTTCAGTCTCTCTGATTGAAAATGACAAATTGAAGCAAAATTTAAAATTAAGAATTTTTATCAATTCACAAAATAGAATGGTATAAAGAATTTCAAATTTTCAAAACGTATATATTTCATAACAGTTATACTTCTGAATTTATTAAGCTTGAAACTACCTTAAAACTTTTTTTTAAGACACTCTGGTGTGTGTGTGTGTGTTTATGCACACATGCAGAATAATCTGGCCCTAATGAGATTAAAAAAGAAATGGATGGAAAAGACAATTGAGGATGGGTGAGCAAAACCAAGATTATAAAAATAAATATAAATAAATATTTTAATATCACACACATATGTCCACACATAAGCATACACACTGTGCACATACACACTATTTATGATCGGGCATAATGCAAGCTTGTAAGTAAAACCAAATATTTTGATCTTTCCTATCCCTCTGATGATAGTATAATGGAGAAAAAGACAAAGATCTAGCAATTGAAATCAGTTCAGAAATATGAGAGATTAACTTCTGCAAATTTGCATACAGTGTGTTTTGAGGTTGGATATCAGTCTCAGGGTGTGTGTGTGTGTGCAATGTGCATACACAGTTTTGCCCTCTGTAAATATTAAGATTCAGTGTTCAGACCTCTGCTTTGGAGTTATACATTGCTTTTTGTAATAAACTCATTCATTGAAGGGGGCCTTGGCATGTGTTTAAAAATATTTTTTGGAAAAGCTTAAAACAAGTGTTTTGAAAAGAAACATTTTCCACTGTGCTTTTCAACTAGTCCATGGCAGAATAGTTCAACACAGCTTCTCATGACTTTCCCCAGCTTCTAAAAGACAGGGCTGAGCTTTCCCAGAGTTCTCCTTTGTGCTTGAGAAAATAATGAATCAATCAATTAAAAAACACCTCAAATACTTCTCTATTCTACAATCAACAACGCTGATCAATAATTCAGCTCTCTTTTTTTTTTCTTTTCTATTGAGCTTCATCAAAAACAATTTTTTCCATGAAAAAAAAGTGAGGGAATAAAAAAAATATTCAAAATTACACTGGAAATGTGTAATCTTTCTGCCGCAGGAGGGAAGTTATCTGTGCAAACAGGTTATTTAAAATGACTCACACCTGGCTTACATCTGTGCCCCTTAAATGGAGTGATGATTGTTTAAAAGCAGGTTCACCCCTGACATGGACCTCTCAGGATGGCCACTAAGGAAACCCAGGGTTGCCATGACAGGTCCTTTATTAACACTAAAGTGATAATTTCAAACAAGTGGTCAATTCGGGAACAAAGGACAGGAATAGCATTTGCTCATAATGCAATGTTCAGACCTTGGCTAGCATAATAAGGGCAAGATCGCAGGATGCATTTTATTTGCATATTATTCTATTAACATTTACATTGGCTAAGCAAATAGAGGCTACATGTGGAGCTCAGAAGAAGTCATCACCCCTTCATGAAAGGTGTTTGACCTAATCTAGCCGGACTCGGGAAGCACTAAGAAGAGGAGTATGAAGACAGGCATGTTGGCTAAATTCCAATGGCATAATTACTTTCTGCCCATATAAAAAATTCTTCCTGCCATTCTTGAGGAGCTATTTTTTTCCACCTCCTTTCCTGACTGCTGTTGTGCTGTGGAATGGCTGTCATATTAGACCCCACAGGGGCCTGCATTTCAGCTGTAAGTGAGTGATCCCTGTAGGTAAAACCAGTACAGCACTTGGAGGTCCTTCTATGAGAAAGGGGTAATATAAAAGTAAAGCATTGTTCATTTCCTTTGGGAAGCTCACTTAACGTGGCATACTCACACTTATTGGTAGCACAGCCTGGTAAACCCACTCTGTTATCAGGACTTAGTTCCATATTAAAAGGGAGGGGTTTTTTTGTTTTGTTTTGTTTTGTTTTGTTTTTGTTTTTTGTTTTAGGATTTTATTTATTTATTTGACAGAGGGAGAGAAATCACAAGTAGGCAGAGCAGCAGGCGAGGGGCGGGGGAGCAGGCTCCCTGCTGAGCAGAGAGCCCGATGTAGGGCTCTATCCCAGGACCCTGAGATCGTGACCTGGGCTAAAGGCAGAGGCTTAACCCCAAGGAGCCACCCAGGCACCCCTGAAAGGGAGTTTTAAAGTGTATCTCTGATTGTGCAAATACCTCATAATACCAATGCTGGGGACATCAACTGCACCTTTGCTTGAGAATGTCAAGATGCCACAGGAACTCTGAGCTTTCCTCTGAAGTTTCTAGGTGTAGGAGGGAATTGAGGTGATGCCTGCAGTGAAATAAGGAACTCTTTTAAACTGCTTCTGCTAAGGTAAAAAATCGCTAGTGCTGAGGCTCCTTACAGAAAATTAATGAAAACCCCTCTGGTTATTAGCAAATGAAGCAACAATAGAACCCATTCAAAGTACAACACCTAGCTTTTTATGCTGGTGTTGAGATTTTGGATCCAGCTGAATCCTGGCAATGTAGCCTAATGTTGCACTGCAATTACAGGGCTATCTCTGTGAGGGACAGTGATTTACCACCTGTCTATCCAACCCATGTCTTACCACAGCATATTGAAACATAATCAACTTCTTAAGGCTTCAGTTTCTTCTTCCATGGGTATTTCAGAGGGTTCATTGCAGTAATTAGGTAGGAGACCTTCACTGAATGTATATAGCATAATCAATGCTCAATATATGGCATATCTAGTAACATTATAATTATTGATATTAATAATAAATTATAATTTCTATTCCTAAAAGAATTAGATGCAAAGATGGCATCCTTATATGCATAAAATATTTTAAAATATGAGAAGATACTTAGAAATCACAAAAAGAAGAAGAAAATGATATCAGAAACTCAGAACTGATAATTAAATTTTATTTGAGTTGTGTAGCAGCAAAGATGAAGAAGACATATGGAAACATGAAAAAAAATGGAAGCATGAAAAGTTTAGATAGTTTTCATTGTTTGGTAAAATAAACATGCCAGATCGCTAGTAGAAAAAAAAATTGTGATATTAAGTGATAGGTTGGGTTTAAGCTAGTAGTTTAACTAAAAAAATATATTTAGCATATTTATGTAACTGTGCTCTAGTACCTAACAAAGGATTTTGACTCTAGGAGTTTGACTCTATCCAATGTTTAGTATCAGTGTTATTCAACATTTAGTATCAGTACTATTCTAAGAGAACCACATATATCACTTTAAATTTTCTAGTAGCTACTTCTAGAAAGGCAAAAATAAGTAAGTAAAATTAATTTTATAATATATATTATCTGACCCACTATATTCAAAATACAATATTTCCAGGTGTAGTCAATATAAAAAGTCTTTAAGGAGATATTTTGTATTTTTTTCATTTAAGTCTTTATAATCTGTTGCATCATTTATACTTAGAGTAACTTGCCATTTGTACTAGTCACATTTTAAGTTCTCGATTATACTGAGATAGCATGGTTCTAGATTAACTTGTGCTTCCATGTTGGAAAGCATCATTCAAAATTAACTTTACATGACCATACACAAAATTCAATAATTTAGAAAAGTAAATATAGAAAATGAGAAGTAGGTATGATTATGTTACAAAAGTTGATCTACACATGCTTTTGTGATGACATGATCATTGATTGCTATGTCCAAACTTATGTTAATTTTTATTTATTCTTATATTTAATGAATAATTGAGTACCCATTATATTTGTGAATATCCAGGAGAAATACTTGGCCTTTCTAGAGTAGGAGTCCAACCATTACCCTCAAACAGTACAGGGAGTATTCTAGCTGCTGAAGAAACAGCAGCAAGCAAAATGAAATCTCTGCTTTTGAAGCTTAAATTCAAGTGAGGTAGACAGTTAATTGAAAAATAAATGGGGGCAACTGACTGGTTCAGCTGCTAGTGCATGTGATCTTGATCTCAAAGTTGTGAGTTTGAGTCCCATGTTGGGTGTAGATATTAAATAAAATAAGCAAATACGTGTTTGGTCAGGTGGTGATAATTGCCATAAAGAAAAAAATAGAATAATGCTATTTCTTGAGCACTACTCTAGATGGACTGGTCAGCAAAGTCCCTTCTGATGAGGTAAAATGTCCTTCTGGGGGAAGAACATTCTGCAAAGAGAGAAAGTCAAGCACAGAGAGTCTCTGAAGGAAATTCAAGATTAAGAAATTAGCAGATTCAGAGAACAAGAAGGGAGCTAGTGTGCTTGGAGCACAGCAAATGGGGTAGAGCTTATTTGGAGATGGCATCAAAAGAGAACTTTGGTTCTTTCTGAGAGCCCTGGGAAGTCAATAGAGAGATATGAGCAGAGAAATAACATGGGACCATTTAGGTTTTGAAGGTCCATCTCTGGTTGTATTTTTCTTTGGAGAAGAGAAGGTAGCAGAGGAAGAATGAAAGAAGTAACAGCCTGGATGAGAGACTATGCTGTTTTGGCCCAGGCAAGTAAAGATAGTGAATTATTTTAATAAAAATCAAAATCATCTACTAAATACATAATGTCAGTGGTTTCTCTTTTAACTCACAATTGAAACCATTATTGGATGAACTGTTCTATCAGCAGGGCAAGTCTATTCATATCTTGCAAATTTAGTTTCCTATGTGGTATTATGTGCAAATTTCAATATTGAATTCCATTCAGATTGTTCTTTTATGTCTTTGACATCAGTACACTGTGCCAGGATAAGAAGAAAACAATTCAATGGTCCTCATCTACTTTCTTGCTGCCTGTCCAGGGGCTCATGATCTAGCAAGAAATATGGTCACCAGCACAGATTTATATAAAAAAAGCACAGACAGTGGTATGTTTTATCAGAAAGGGCAAATCAAAATGAGGAAATAAAGCAAGAAGAGGATTAAATTAAACCGAGAGACTCATTTATTCATTTATCTATTCATACAAGGACTACTTATGGTGCTAGCGATGGATATATATTGGCTACACGAAGATGACTAAGACTGCAGAGTCTGGAAATGGTTCATGGACAAAATTCCAGCTGTGAGGGCTTACCTTGGGATAAAAAGCCACAGTGCTGGATAGGCTGTTTAGAATATATACCTAGAACAATTGCAAGTAACATAGCTAGAAAAAGACTCTAACACATGGCTATAGAAGGCAGTAAAACTTCAAATCCAGAAAAGTAGTACCAAGTACCAGTTCCAAAGGACAAGCTGACACTCAGAGTTAGAAACTATACAAATCAGGGATTAATTTAAAGCAGAATATGACATAGTTCAGAACAAGCAGATTAGTTTATTAAGTTTATTAGTTTACAAAGATGACATGCCTGTGTCTCAGAGAAAATGGTGGCTGTAGGTTGGGTTGGGGGAAGGTTTAAAGGAGCTGTACTCCACCAGAGAGATGGTGCCTTTGTCATATAATTGGGATTGACAGTGTGGGAGGACACTGATACATAGATTTGGATGGAAAGGGAATCCCTTCCACGGATAAAATTTGAATAGTCATATGTCTATTGACATAATATTGAATAGTCATTTCAGAGATTGCAGGGCTTTACTAGGGAACAGAAAGTATTCAGTAGGTGTGTAATACATCAAATATTTGTGGAAGGAAAGGTGAAGTAAAACTGAGCCAAAGCCTCATTATAAAGAGTTTTAAATGTTATCTTTTCATGTGTGTCTTGGTAAGCCATTGAAGATTTTCTTGAAAGTATGAGTGACATGAGGCAAATTGTTATTTGGGAATATATTTTGGGGTTTAATGTAAAGACAGATCACAGGGAGGACCCAGTAAAATTGAATTCCTGTACAAGTCCAAGAATGAGGGACTTAAGTACAGCACCAGGGTAGGGAATACAAAAGAGCAAAATGATACAAGGAAAAAAAAAAAAATAGAAGTAGGGTCAGTGTTAACCAACAAAGGCAGGTCAGTGTAATTGTATAATTTTCACCTGGTCATGCCTTCTAGACTTCCTTTATATAATCTTAGAGAAATATATTATGTATGTAACAATTTTAGACCTTGAGGGAATATGACTTACCACAGTGGAAAGCATGGCAAACCTATGCAACAAGAGGCAACCTAAGAATTACAGGTTATGCTGGAATACATGTTCCTTTTCTATCCACTTATCACATCATATGTATTCTTCTACCATAGCACTATATTATTTTATTTCTTTTTTTTTTAAAGATTTTATTTATTTATTTGACAGAGATCACAAGTAGGCAGAGGCAGGCAGAGAGAGAGGGGGAAGCAGGCTTCCTGCTGAGCAGAGAGCCCGATGCGATGCGGGGCTCAATCCCAGGACTCTGAGATCATGACCTGAGCCAAAGGCAGAGGCTTAACCCACTGAGCCACCCAGGCATCCCCTGACTATGTTATTTTGATTACTTTACTTTAGAAATGTTGGTTGAGAATCTACTGCTGCCAGGCATTCTCTTGGATACTTGACTACAGCGTTGAACATTCTGCTTAAACCCTTTTGATGAGCTTTAGTTGACACAATAAAGAAGTAAATAAATAAGTGCAAACTCAATAAATGCTATGAGAGAAATAAAATGCTCTGTGAGAACATAATACAGCCAGATCAGGGCATAGATATTTAATTTAGATAGATTGGGCAGGCAAAATATACTTTTCCATCCTTCTCTTTTCCCTCCCTACCTTCTAGTCAGGAGAAATCAGAACTGGGAGGTAAAATAGAATAGGAATGAAAATCACGGAACTGAATCTTAATCATGGGATCTGATAAAATCAGAAAAAAAAAATTCTTGCTTTTCCTAGGCTTAGGGTACTGCATTATCCCTTGTTCTACCCTGCTCATGCTTTGTAAATAATCGTTTGTTGAAACTTTCACATTACCAGATTGAGCATGATGTATATTTCCTTCTGGGATTGGGGAATGCATTTAGAAAAGAAGGATCAGACCAGAGTTTCAGAAAATTTGAACAGTTAGCATCCAAAGACAGTAAGATGAGCCAGTCATGGACACCGAGTGATGATTAAGAAGCCATGGTATAAGGAAAGGCATGCAAAGAACATAAAGAACAATAAAGATGTAGCTGATTTTGTTAAAATTTCTTTGGAGTTAAATTAGATAATAATAAATATGTAACCATTGACTTAGCATAGCATGCATCAGAATGTAAATCTTTAACATACAACCCTTAATGCACTAAACTACCTCAGTCTCTATCTGTATCAACACAATCTTTATTTACCAACTATTTGCAATGAATAAATTTTCCTGATTCTTCCAAAAACTAATCTTAATAGGGTCAAATCCCTTCTCTTAAGAGAAAGTCTTCATCCACCTATTATGCTCTTTTTATCTCTCTATTGGACTTTTCTCCTTAGCAAATGATTATGCTCCTCTGTGTTCCTCTGTCTTCTGTTTTTAAAATCAGGTATGCAGGGGCACCTGGTGGCTCAGTTGGTTAAGTAAGCATCTGCCTTTGGCTTGGGTCATGATCCCAGGGTCCTGGGATTGAGCCCCAAGTCGGACTCCCTGCTCAGTCTGCTTTTCCCTCTCCCTCTGCCCATCTCCCTACTCATACTCTCTCTCTTTCTCTCAAATAAATAAATAAGACTCTTTAAAAAAACAGGTATGCAAATAAAGCTAAGTTTCCAGTTCAGGACGGCATCCTATCATTACTTTTACTTTGTGTCCTCCTTGAGAAACCAGTAAACCATTGGCTTTTGGTTCCTTAATGAAGCATGAAGTTAAGCCATTAGCAGAGAATGAGGATTTGGTGACATTTTGGACATTTTGAGAACAGGAAGATAGAGAATAGAATGTGAGAATAAAGGTTTTAGGGAGACATAGTACAAAGGCTGTTAGTGATGATACTTCAGACAAAGCTCAAATTTGCACTTATTCTAACATTTAAGATATTCAAGAAAGAATAAAAAAGAGTGAAGTGGAACTTTTCCTCCTTTTTTCCATCTGTGAAAAGACATTAAAGCCAGTGTGTGCATGCGTGTGTGTGTGTGTGTGTGTGTGTGTGTGTGTATAAGATCTCTATTTTTCTTAGCAATCTAAGAAGTTAAGTGCTCTTTGTTTTTTTTAAAGATTCTTTTTTTTCCAAAAAGATAAACAGTAAAAAATTATCCATCGAGTCACATAAACTATATTAACTCCATACATTCAAAGGGTGTGGTGAATTAAATTGAAGGCACAATTTTAAGAAAAATTATTAATGCCCCAATGAAATATTTATGTTAATATACCAGAAGCCTAAAGCATCGGACAAATTTGTGTAGTAAGGAGGCATGGTATCAAATTATAACTGAGATCTGCTAGATGTACAAATAGGCCAAAAAGAAAAAAGTGACCTTTCTCATATGTCCAAAAGGGAGAACAGACATGATTTCCTCAAAGTGAAATAATGATCAATGACCAGGGATTTAGATTCAAACTTTTTTCTTCTAATTTTGCTGTTTGTTATCACTACTTTGCATTATCTTCAATATTTTATTTTCTTTCTTTTGAAATTCTGTTTCTATGGCCCGTAAAATATAGATAATCTGGTTTCTTCAGTAATACCACGTTGAACTTGATTCCAGTTTGCCTCTGAAAATAGTGATGACATTATGGAGTATTAGAAGATAAGAACAGGGGGCGCCTGGGTGGCTCAGTGGGTTAAAGCCTCTGCCTTCAGCTCAGGTCATGATCCCAGGGTCCTGGGATCGAGCCCCACATCAGGCTCTCTGCTCAGTGGGGAGCCTGCTTCCTCCTCTCTCTCTCTCTCTCTGCCTGCCTCTCTGTCTACTTGTGGTCTGTCAAATAAATAAATAAATAAATCTTAAAAAAAAAAAAAAGAAGATAAGAACAGGAAACAGGTGTCCCTTTTTTGTTTGCTATTGGAGGAAGAATATATTGCATCATTTCCCTATGACCTTATATATCCACTGTCCACCCTTTTCCACCTACTTTGGGCCTAGGAAATTAGCTGCCTTAGTGATCTTCCTTGATCTCCATCTTCCTCTTGGGTTCAGCCAATTGAAGTTCTCAGTAGGATATCTGAAGGTGGAAGCAGCCAGAGGCCAGAAGGATGGTTTGGTTACATTGGGTTGGCGGCATCCTCTCTCCAAGGAGTCTTTCTGCATATAGCTTTTCCCCCCAGGTTTTGTAAGTACTCCCACCACTGCCCCTTAAAGGCTTAGAAATGATGGACTACTTCCTACTTTTACTAGCCCTAGAGTACTTCATTATCTCTTGTTAAACCCTGCTTGAATTTTGTAAATAATCCTTTATCAAAACCTTCAAATTGCCAGATTGAGCATGATACATATTTCCTTCTGGGACACTGACAGATACAAAAGGCTCTCCTAAGACAGAAAATATTGAATTGGGAGGAGATTGGATATGATATAGTAATATTAGAGCTTATAGGAACTTTGAGTCAGGCTTAGAATACGGCATGCATCGTCTGACTATTAAGATTCAGTGAGAAAAATTACTTCCTTAGGTCACCTCGGGGTAAGAGGAGACCATAGCTTTTGAAGGGATTGAGCGCAGAGTTCCAGCAAATTATTTTAAGAAATTAAAAATTCAGTTTAAGTCTAAGGCCATGGCAGTGAAAACATACAATGACCCTGGAGCATCTTGTAGTTCCGGTAGTAAGGAAGTGTTCAAAGTACAAAAAGATGGGGCATTTCACAGGGACACAGGGAGCCAAAATGAAAGAGCTCCCAGAGGCCAAATCTGTAACAATTTGAGTAACAGAATAAATAGTAAATAAATAGCACAGTGTTAGATTGTAACCTGAAGTAAAAAAATAAATATACATGACCCATGATGATATAAATAAAAGATAGAAAAAATAAATAAATGGGGGAGAAGAGGAGAAGACATAGAGATATGAGGGTATATCCCTTTTCAGGAAGTAGAGCTTAGTCCTCCTCCCTTCCCTTGAGGGTGGGAGAGACTTGAGTTTCTCTCAGCTGCTCAGCTGTAGAGTTTGATTCTTCCCTGAGAACAGCGATGGATTTTCTAAGGACTGAAAGAATGTTATTCTGGCTAAACTCTAATATCCACAATCTCTCCCAGCCCACATCCTCATATAATTTTGGCTTATACAAATGGCACTTATTATATTGGTGGTAGCGAGAAACAAATTGATCCAAGGGAGAGTTTTTTGTTTTTTGTTTTTGTTTTTGTTTTGTTTTTTGTTTTGTTTTCTTTTTTAAACTTCCACTCTACATTTTTTTCTAAGAAAGGGAGAACAAACAGTAGTTTTGCGTGTTCCATTGATTTCTATAGACAAAGAAAAATGTACTTAATAGTTCCTGTGCTAAGATGTATTGACTATGATTTCATCCTCTGACTTTAGGAAGGTAAAAGGAATGCATCTTTCTGGACATGGAAATGAGAAAACTTTCCTTCTGCTACTTACCCTTTGGCTGGATCAAACGCAAATCATGATCTGGCTGGAGACTCATTGTTCCTAAGGAACTTATAGAGGCATAATTTCCCTTTTTCTCTCAAAGAGAATGGTTATCACGAAGGGAATGGTTATCACAAACATTGTGCAACTGAAAAGAACAATAAATCAACATGAATTTATTGAATTCCTGCTTTTTAAAGGCAATTTCCTAAATAGCAGTAAATACTAGGTTGGGAGAGGCTATGTTTCTAGTACTACATTATATATCTTAGAGAAAAGAAGCTAGACAAGTTTTAGGAAAAACAGTATATATATGTGTGTGTGTGTGTGTGTGTGTGTGTGGATTAAGAAAATAGGTTAAGTATGAATATACTGTATGATCATAAACTTTTATTTTTGTGGACAAAACCAAGGTTCTATGAAGAGTCATCTTGTATCCCCTGGCTATTAGGAGACCTTGTATAGACTAACATTAGAAGGCATCATTCTTATTAATAAGAACGTTGAGGGACTTATTTCTAAAACAACATTGATTTTGGAAGGAAACACGTCAGGTTCTCTTAGATTGAGGAACATAACATTGCAGCAAGCCTAAGCAGAGCAATGAGGATAAAATGTATTCTGAAGATTCTGATACAACTTCAAAATGACTCAAGTTTGCAGACCATAATTAATGAAAAATGTTTCATATAAAGAAGATAAAATAAATCCCTGGTGAAACAAATCCATAACATAAGGTTGAATGCAAGATGGCAAAATGTTGAAAAAATTAAAAACTCACAAAAAATCTTATAGAATTGTTAAATTAGTAGTAATCCTTACCTAAGATTATTTTTTCCTACATTATTTTATTTTACTGAAAACAAATGCAAACAAATATAATCAAGTATTTTGGATTTCTCCATATATCATATTAAACAAAAATTATTTGGCTAGTCACAATTATTCTGAATGCTGGCAACATTTACAAGGAAGTGTGACAGCTAAATAAAATAACCTTAGCTAAAAATCTAGTGTTTGAAACCTTATCAACAGAGAAAGAGAAATTGTATTTATCATAGTTCTTCAAAAATGTTGCAAGTTTTAATTTTTTTTTAAATGTTGCAACTTTTACCAATGTCTTTTTTTATATACTTGTCTCTGTGCCTCTAATACCTTACAAGTACCCTTTATGGAAAGGGTAGAAACAAGGCAAAATCATGGTTATCTCTATCTCTATCTCTGTATCTATCTATCTCTATCTTTATCTCTACCTCTCTTTATCTCTGCTCATGGGTTTTGACTCCTTAATGGTTTTTTAAAGTCCTCTTGTCTCTCCTGGATGTTTCCCACATCCATTTATTTGACGTCTTTCTATTTTTCTTCTGAAATGTGTTTGTTATCTGTTATATTTTTGTTTACCCAGATTTAGAATTTCTTTCTCTTCAGGGTGGGAGAGTTACTCCTATCTCCAATAGCAAAAGCCTTGGCTCAGCGATTGAAGATGTGATTTAAAAATCAGTAATTTTAAATGGCTGGCTGGCTGTTGCAATGCTAGGAAGTATCTAAGATTTTTTAAGTAGAAGATAATTTAATAACCGAGTAATGAGCTGGGCTGTACCAGTGGCTGTTTGTGTTTGTTCTTGCTGCTTGGCTCAATGACAACCCTTTTTCTTTAATGAAAGTGCCTTCATTCTCTAGAGGAAACAGAGGAGCTTGGGAGACAAATTGATACAGGAAGCTGGTTAATGGTAGAGAGTGGAAGCTAATAGACATGGGGTGGAATTCTAGTTCCACGACTTACTAGTTGTATGAGTTTGAGAAATTTCCACATGAAATTGATGGGCCTTACCAGATTCTCTTTAAACCAAATCTTATCAAGTCAATTGCTATGAAAACAAAGATCTTATTTTACTGCAAACTGTTGATGAAAAGCACGGGGGGGCGGGGGGGAGCGGGGGCCTGGGTGGCTCAGTGGGTTAAGCCTCTGCCTTCAGCTCAGGTCATGGTCTCGGGGTCCTGAGATCAAGTCCCACATCAGGCTCTCTGCTCGGCAGGGAGCCTGCTTCCTCCTCTCTCTCTGCCTGCCTCTCTGCCTACTTGTGATCTCTGTCAAATAAATAAATAAAATCTTAAAAAAAAAAAAAAAAGAAAAAGAAAAGCATGAGCCTTTCTTGTAGTATCAGGGAAACATCCCCTGTGTTACATTGCAAGCATCGTAAAAAAATCTGTTAGTCTAGTTCTGCCCTTTTGACAAAAGTTCTAGCTTTATGGCTGTTCTCATACCTCTCCTGAGTTTCCCTCAATGGAACTCTTTTTCAAACAACTGCTTCTTTCTTCTCTTCAATCCTCTGAATTCCTTCTTTGTCCACTCATCTGTGTCTCTCCAGTTTAACATAAAGCAATTCTCCCCTCTCTTAACTTCCCCAATTCTACTTGGACTTCACCTCAATACTCAGCTCAGTGGATCAAAGCCAAGAGTCAAGCATCTTGTGGGGGATTTTTAGAAAGCAAAGAATTATCCTCTTTAGAAAGCAGAATAGGGCAATGTAAACCCTTACATATTTTTGTATCCTGGTATATTTACTCTTTTTTAGTTTTAGATACCTCATCTACAATGATGATAATAGAACAATATACACCTTCTAAGAATGTTTATTAGGATTTAATGTGATAAGGTATATATAACGTTAAAATTATCACAGAAAAAAAGGGATCAATAAATGTTAATTTTGTAATGTCTTGGTCAACAACTTCCACGGATTTAGTGGAACTTCTGGTCATTAAATCATGTTTCTACTTGGCCTACTTAGATTGTTCCACTGACAAATCCTACCAATTTGATGAAAGCCATTTGCATTTATTATATAGAGCTTACTTCTACATTTCTACGTTCTTTGTTTTTAACTAAAGGACACCAAGAGATTTAGCTCACTTGGTTTTCTAAGCCAGGTTGATGACCATGATTTCTCAAATGAAAAAAATAAAATTCGTTGAACAATGCAGCACACTTGTGCCTCCCTCCTGTAATCTGAATTTTCTTATAATTATTTTAATATGAAGTAAAAACCTCAAACACAAATCCCTCCTTTTAGAAGGTACATGAGTTTTGATGTTCATTAGCTATGAGATCCTAGGGAGTTATTTAATCTTTTGTAGTTAATACACTGAATCATGATTTTCTGTCTTTGATTGCCCTCAAACCTTGTGCTTATCTAAGTTGGATACCTAGAGAAAGTCCCCAATTATAGTTTGCTAGCATGCATCATTATAATATGCATCCTGATGTATTAACCTCGATTGTGCACTGAAGATGACCTAATTTCTAGGCATTTCTGTCAGTTGATTCAAAATGGTTAATTCAGTAAATTTCTGACTCAGTGACCATAGCTTCAGATCTTTTGATAAGCAAGCAAAGATTAAGTACACTGAAATATGTAGAAACCCCAGAATTAACAATACCTTCTTGACATTACACATGTGCCAATATGAATAGGTAATATGTAAGGAAATTTCTATATTTTTCTATTTCAGAAGACAGATTTACTCCAATTTCATGGCTTGTATAGCTTGACAATTGTACTTGATAGATGATATATTTGATCATATTGCAAATACAGTTTCTCTATGCTGATAACCTGAAATGAAATATCATTTCCTTCTAAATTAAAAGAACTAAATATATCTTCCATTTTAATTGTTAAAGTACTTTATTAAGGCATGAAATCTATTATCCAGGTGCTCTAAGAATGTGACTCAAGGTATAAATTCTCTATAGTCCAATATTTGATTATTTTAAAACACATTGTCTGATTGTACCTCCAATAAATATATAATTTGAAATCCTAGTTTTATTTTTTTTCTATTTGTTGAGATATGGAATACATTTGTTTAAGTAAAACGTACTCAAAAATTACATTTTTGTAATTTTTTGTAATTTTTTGAGAAAGTACCTTAATGAGTTAACCAAACAAGTGTTGCTTAAATATCTGTTTAATAGTAAGATAAATTTTGCCATTTCTCAAGCAATTGTTCTAGGTAATATCAAACTTTTACATACTAAATGGAAACCCATAATGTTTAGATATAGTTGTTTCAAAAAAACCAAAAGCACTAAGACCAATGAAAGGAAGTCTTGTTCCTTTTAGCTTTCATTATTATTAATATACATCAGAAGTTGATTATTTTTTAATTGGAAAATATGTATCAAACGAACATGAAAAATGATCTGGGTTCAAGCCTGTTTTTATTGCTTAAGTCTTGGTTAAATTACCTAGACTTATAAACCTTGTGTATTTTGTCTTAAAATCTTTCAAAATTAGCTTTAATGGTGTCTGAAAATGGCAGGAAGATAATTTTGTCTGTTTTCAGATGCATGTGAGCATCAAATTATACATGTAATGATTGACTTGATTAATCTGTTTTCCCACCATTAGTCAATTACTTATCTGCCTTCTGTAAATGATATTCTCTATCTCTAAAGATTTTAACTCTGAACAGTGACCACACATGATATCTCAATGCATTGAACTGTGTGTTGCAAAACAAGTGAAGTGCTGAAAAAGCCCAAATAATAGACTAAGTAGCATATAAAAACTCATTAGCAAGTATTTCCTGGCTCTGGCTATATGTTGACTAAAGTATTAGTCTAATCAATCCCAGACTTTCAGATGACAATTTAGGAAAGGGGAAATGTGGCACAGGAAATATGTTACAGTCTCATTTTTGAAATGTATATTCTTGCCTCTGATTTGAGATTTGAGATAGTATAATATCAAAGTGGTGAAGGAATTGAGTTTTCAGTTAGACTTACTGAGTTTTGACTTTTTGTTCTGTCACTCACTTAACTACCTATTTTATGTTGGACAAATTGCTTAAACTTTCTAAGAGATTACACCACCCTCAGGGTGGTGTAATGCACATGCAAAAGCTCAAGAGTAATGCAAATAAGATAGTTAGTATTAGTATATAAACCAAGTAAAATATTCATATAATGCACATTGTGCATGGAAAGTTAAAAAAAAAACTAAATAGCTATTATTTATGTATTTATGCATTATGTGTCTGTTTACTTAAATGTGATATGCCTTTCCCCTCTAATCTCTTTCTTCTGGGTATTTTGTTGCAGGTTGGGTTCCCTGCAGGCAGACTCTGAGAAAGATTAGAGAGTAGGAAGTTTATTAGGGAGTACAGTCAGAATCTAGAACCTAGGTAGGAAAGGGGCCTAAACAGGACAGCGCTGTGAGAGAAACTGGGCATCAGGACGGTCACAACAAGGTTTCAGACAGCCCCATGGAGAGCTCTTCAGCTGGGAAGACCCATCAGAGCTGTTTCTTACTGTGGTGTGACGCCTGGGTCTTTATTTTCCTATTGACCAAATCATTGGACACAGGCTTCCGTAGGAAGGAGACATGACCTTGACCAACACATGTTTCTCCAGCTAAGGGCAATTCTCTGAAAGGACTTATAGCTGAGCATTGTTTTTCAGTAGCATTTCCAGCAGCTGGAAATATTACTTCCTCCTTGAGGAGGATCCAGGCTACAAGTCACAACAAACATTATAATAGGCTATGGTCCTGGTGATTGTTCAAAAACTAAACGTTTGTTTGTTTGTTTGTTTCTATTTTATTCTTAGTGATTGTTAAAGCTGCACCTCTTTGGAATGAATTAAAGAAACGTGAGTTTGCTAACAGTAGATGTCACAGAATTCCTAGAATGATCACGGTTTGGCAATTTCGTTTGCTTCTTGAATATACTGTGTTTGGATGTGGGCTTAAAATTTTTTGAGGAGAACATTTTGGATCACTATATGCTGAGTTGGTGTTGACAAATAAGAAATACTCAACTGAAATGGACTTTGTAAAGTAAAAATCAAGAATTAAAACAAAACAATACAAAACAAAACAAAAATCAGAAACCAAAAAACCCCCCAAAACCCGGGAAACTACCAGGTAAGTAAAATAATGAATTTAAGGAAAGGGATTATCATTATTTAGTCTGGAAAAGAAACTTTGCTTAGGATCTCAGACCAGAGATTGGTCTTCCCTGTCATGTGCAGAAATGATAAAAATAGCTTTTTTGTTGTTTAAAGCAAGTGGAAATTTGCTGACAATAAAGTAGTTTGTGCATTCACAGTGCCAAATAATGGAACAAGAAGCCAAAGTTCATTATTTAAGTTGATTTGGGTGCAAGATTTTGGCAATATTTGGAGAAAGAAAATTTATCACAGGGCTATTTGTTTAAAAGACGTGACCATACTCCAAGGAGCCAAGGAGGAGTTGGAAAATCAAGCCAAAGGACATTTTCCGTGGACTCTTCTGAAGGATTTTGTGATCTTTCTCGCTGAAGGACAGCTATTAATGTGATTAACTTTCATGACTCCAATGTATGATTTCTTACTTAAAAATTTGAGTTCAGTGGGGGTGATTGAGATTGTCTATGATTCAGTGAGGTGCCCATCCCTAGATCAAATAGTTGTAGACAATGGGTAGGATCATGGGAGTCTTGTGTGGAAGCTCTGTTGGTAAATGGTGTGTAAAGGAAAGGCAATTCCCAGGTTAAGGCTGTATCTCAGCAGTTACATATTTTGTTTGAATTAACTATAATTGGCCAATTACACTGGTATGTATTCTGCTTATTCTACATAGGTAAAAATCAAAGGCGGGTGTGTTATAATATGGAAGTAAGTAACTAAGAAGGAAAAAATACATGTTCATCAGATGTGTGTGTGTGCATGTATTCCCCTAAATAATTTTTTAATCACAGAATATCATTGTTTTTCACATAGTCATGTTACAACAAATCTTTGTGTTTTTCATGTACTTAGTTGCCAATGTGTCTATAGCCTTCATTATTTTACTGCCTCCCATATTGGGCAAGTAGCTGTGCCATAATGGTTGAATATACAAATGGACTTAACTTAGAAAAAGAATACCTAAGAATTTGGTAGCTGGCTAACTGTGCCAACGAGAATCTATATCTAAAATATAAATATATTTTTACAGCAGCTGTTGAACTTTTTAACCTGTAATAAATGCTTAGTTTGACAATAAAGCTTAGTCCAAAAATAAATTCACACATTTTAGTAGTCTTTTCATCTACAGAAAAAAAAAACATGAGAAAACATTTGCTTTAATTAGTAAGTCAATTAGAAATTGATTATAACGCTGTAGCCCTGTTGCAAGTTTATTGTCACCATTCTGGCTTAGCAAGCTTGTTTGCTTCCTTATATGTTGCAGCAGTTTTTGGTTTAATATTTGAAATTAATTTCTGAAATAGCTTAGACAGGCTAAGCATTCAGCCTGTCATTTTTCTAAATCTGATAGGATGGAATAATAAGTAGCTGAAATATTCTAGAGTTATATTACAGGCTTCAGTGATCACAAGGACCTATGATTCATTCCCAAAGCAAAGTTTGTTTCCTAATATGTCTGATGTATTGCTTTTTATTGGCAATTTTCATATCTGAGTTGGTGACCCTGCCATTTGTTTTTATTGCTATTGTTCCCTTTTTGTGGTGAAGATAAGAAAACTAGTTCAGGCCCTCTGGATGTTTATGTCTAAAGCCAGTTACTAGTGTTGCTGCTCTCCTTTGCTGGGTTTCTTTCTTGTCAATCTTTTCTTGGATACCTGCTTTCTGAGCAGATGCTTTTTAAAATTTCATTTCATGTTAATTTTAAGTATTTATTCATCAAATGTCTCCATTCTCCAGTCAGCTAGCAATGGGTTTTTGTATTGCTTTTGTGGTGGTCATTGGACCGTTGGCTTGTGATTTACATGTCTGTCTCTTTCAAAGGAGTATTAGCTCAAAGAGGGCAAGAGCTGTATTTTTTAAAAATATATATTATTTATTTTTTTTGAGAAGGGAGGGGCGGAAGGATAGGAAGAGAGAGAATCTCAAGCAGATCAAGCAGACTCCGCATTGAGCACAGAGTCCCAGACAGGGCTCTATCTCATGACCCTGAGATTGTGACCTGAGCCAAAATCAAGAGTTGGACACTTAATCAACTGAGCCACCCAGGTGCCCCAAGAGTTGTGTCTTTATCATCTCACAGAACCAAAGTCTGAGAAAAGAACCTTGTATATTCTAAACATGAGGTAGCTTTTGATTAAAGGAGTAAAGCAATAGAACATGAGCATGGAATTAGAACTTTAGTGGATAGAAATGAGAGAAATTAAGACAGCAGAGAATAGAATGGTATCATATTGTTGGTTTGGAGAGTGTTACCTGGGAAAGAGTTATCATTTTGGGTATATCAGGGTTTGTGATTCTTTCTCTGTCTCTTTGGACTGATTTGATTAGGCTATGCATTATGATACATGGAAAAATTAGTCACCAGAAGTCAGTATTCTCTGTCCCTTTAGTTCTTTGGGATGGTCGTCCAACTGCTTATTTGATCTAATATTTTATTCTTTCTTTTCCAATACTTTTTCCATTCTCCAACTCTGAACTTTTAACTCTTTATCTTATTTACACCTATTTCCCTTATTTCCATATTTTAATGATGCTTTTTATATCTTTTATTGGCTTACTGAGTTTAGTTCTCATCCTTTACTCCTACCCTGTTCTAGCTTTTCTTGCTGCTTTTATTTTTTGTTCTTTTAGTTTCAGCAAATGTACAACTCAAATATTGGAGCTGAGTATCTACTTCTCAAGATATGTTTTCAAACTAGGAAGGCCAAGGAGAGGGTTCCAAATATCTATATAATGGTGTTAGTGGTTTATTCGATGCTTAGGACTTAAATCCCTGTGAAATGAGTCCTGGATGTAGTTGTTTTTTTCCAGGATGCCAGTGTGTATGATCCATATTGATTAATACAGAACATACTTCAGTCCCAAACATTTTGTGCTAAACTTTTAAGAGCTAATCCTTCAAAAGTACTGGAAGAATCAGAAAATTAGGAATACAGAGCCATGTTTTCTGACACATCTTCCCAGTTTATGTATACTCTTTTAGCATTTGATTAACAAGATCCTATATGACCTCTTGAGAAGTGAAATGCTCATCACTGTGACTGCTGAAGCCTAAACACCTGAGAGCATTTCTCAGCAGCACTCTTTATTTGCTGGGAGAACTTTGACCAGGTCCTTACTTTCCCCGTATCTCATTTGCTTCATAAGATTATGGAGAAGATAGGGGCGCCTGGATGGCTCAGTGGGTTGGGGCCTCTGCCTTCGGCTAGGGTCGTGATCTCGGCGTCCTGGGATCGAGCCCTGCGTCCGGTTCTCTGCTCAGCGGGGAGCCTGCTTTCCTTCCTCTCTCTCTGCCTGCCTCTCTGCCTGCTTGTGGTCTCTGTCAAATAAAAAAAAAAAAGATTATGGAAAAGATCAAATATGTAAATGCATATGAATTTTTTTACTGTTACAGAGCAAATACACAATTACACAATTAAATAAGTTTTTACTATTATTATTTTTACTATTACAAAGTGTTCTTGGTCTGTTCTCTGTTCTTAAGCCAGTTCCCAAACCAACTATAATGGCATTGGCAGAAAATATACTTCAAATTCCAAATACAATTTTCTAAGCTACAGTTTAACAACTATGCTCTCATATAGTTGGGAAAATTGATGTTTCTGAAATCAGATATCTTCAACAAAAACAAATACATTAAGCAATTAATGGAGTTTGTCTTCTGGACCCAAATTTCTTCAAAAATTTACGTTTTTAACAAAGGAACCCGTTTTTCTGTTCTTTGGATATAAATGGAAATTTTAGCAGATGAATATCCTATTTATTCACCCTACCCTAATCTAGCATAATCCTATGCCATTAAAATTAACACCTCTATAGGGATGGGGCACCTGAGTGGCTCAGTTGATTAAGCATTTGCCTTGGCTCCAGTCATGATTCCAGGGTCCTGGGATTGACCCCTGCATCTGGCTCCCTGCTTAGCTGGGAGTCTGCTTCTCCCTCTCTCTCTGCCACTCCCCCAGCTTGTGCTTTCTCTCCTTTGTCAAAAAAACAAAACAAAACAAAACTCCATAAAAATACATACATACATACATACATACATACTCCATAACAGTTGAGAAGCCCATTAATTCCAAGAAGGACCCAGATGTTGGTGATCTCTATCCTTGCCTCAGCTTGTGAGGATGAAAGCTATAGTATGTTGAGTCAGCTTTCTAGGTATGAATACATTGGATAAAGAGATTCTAGCACTGATAAAATCTACATTGTCTTCTTAGCATCCCCCCCTTCTTTCCTGTGCTGTAACAGCTTTGTTTAGGGAAGGATTGATTCTACCTCTAACACAACTGATAGACTTCCAGTTATTTAAGTCAATCAGTATTTTTTCTCCTCCCCTTTACACAGAGTTTCAGACAACCTGGGTCTAAGCCAATCAGAACATGACTCTCCTCTCAACACAGGGATCTATTCAGAATTATTTCAATTAATAAGAAAGTCAGATAGTTATTCAACGATCTTGAGATAATAATCTCTTGCTGCATGAGAATGTAGCATGTAGCCCAATTGCTTGCATCCTCACTAGGACCCAGATGGGAGCCAACTTTTGAGTGAATCCAGCTCCATTTACAGCAGAACAAAGTCTGAAAAAACTGGATCCTCAGTGACATTCTTGAGCCACTAGACCTTCAAGTTTTATAAGCCAATGATTCCCCTTTATTGTTTAAGTCATTTGGAGGGAGTATTTCCTTTATAACCCAATCAAACTGATATGCTTTCTTTGAGTGATGTGTGTATAAACTCACCACTCAAGACCATTGCACAGTCACTGTCCTGTGAGTCAGAAAACTAAATGACCAGAGAATGTCCCCTAACTTAGGGATTCTTGTACCTGAGAATTTAAAAGTATTTTTACTACTGCAGCAGATAACTAGCACAATTTAGCTTGGCAACTGGCCTGTAATTATACAGAGAACTGTTTTAATGAGATCCAGAAACATTTAGAGAGAAGTCCAAGGTCCTCAAAGATTAGCAAGACGTGCTAAATCAAGATAGCCTGGGGGTATGTCTCAGGTAAAATTTCTTCCAAATACAGAAGCTTTGCAACAACACCACATTCCTAGGATTCAAGTCCGTTTTAGAATCCTAAATCTGGTTCACAAGGACTATTTGTGGTACATAAAATCAGGCATTATAAACTATCTCTGCTCAAGGTCCTCTGCTGGCCTTCTTTTTCATTCAAAGAAAGCAATAGTGTTTTAAATGATCTGTAAAATGTTATCTAATCTAATCCTCATTTAAATCTCTAAATTCATCTCCTTGCACTCTTCCCCTTACTGTTTACCTCCAATTTTGCTGGCTACCCTGTTTTTCTAGCAACATTGCCACATATTTACACTGGCTACTCCTTTACCTAGAAGGTCTTTCCTACCAACGTCTGATTGTTTCTTAACTCTCTGCTAATGTTATTTTCACATTCACTTCCTTTGGTTGAGTTTTTAAAATAGCAAATACTCCCTTACCACTCCCCACATTCTTGCCTCCCCCTCCATACATATGCTATCCGTGTTTCTGATTTATATTATCCTTAGTGCTTAGTATCTAACATAGATATTTTAAAATTAATTATCTTATTTATTGCCTATTTTCTTATTAACTTTAATATGATTACTATGATCACGAAAGGGAAGGTGGTATTTGACTTACCTACCTCCCTTACTTATCAACAATAAAATTGGACAAGATAATGGGGCAATGGACTTTAAGCATTAGATAACAGGTGGGACAGGCTGTGAAAGAGAGAAAATACATGAAGTGAACATAGTATCTTACTTTTTTTTTTTTTTTTTGGTGGGACTCTTCCCTTTGCAGTATAGGGAGTTGAATCCTTTGAGTTGAAAGGGAGTTTAAGGGATGCTGAGATAACTAAGATTTGCAGGCAGGGTACTAAAAAGCAAAGAGCCTGTGAGAAATGGACTAAGAAGCCAGGAAAATAAAAAGACCCATTATGTACTGGGGCACAACTGTAAGAATGATGGCTGAATTCTTACCAGCAATGGTTGAAGCCAGGAGACAAAGAAACTTCATTGTGAAAGTACAGAAGAAAGAGGAGTTGAGAGAGAAAGATAGAGTGATAACCTAGATTTCTGTATCCAGTGAAGATACCCTTCATGAATGAGACCCAATTAAGGATATTTTCAAATAAACCCAACAACTAAAAAATATACACTGCTGACAAGTACATATGGGGAATTGAAACCAAGATAGATTATACATTTGGCCTCAGTGTTATATAAGACTCACTAAGTCTCAATATATTTCAAAATAAAATTTTATAGAATGTGTTTTGAACATAATTCAATTAGTTAGAAATGAAAGAAATAAGATATCTTAAAAAAATCCCCAAATATTTTGAAATTAAACGACATATTTCAAAATAACTCATGGGTCAAAGAATAATTTGCAAGAAGAATTAGAAAATAATCCTAAAATTGGTAACACAATGTATTTCAATTTATGTGATGTAGCTAAAGCAGGGTAGAAAGAGAAATTCATAAATTTAAATACATATACTCAGGAAGTAAAGGTGATCTGGAGCCAAAAAAATGAAGAGCAAATTAAATCCACATTAAATAGAAGAAAAGATATAGCAAGGGTAAGATTAGAAATAAATGAAATAGAAAATTTTAAAAAAATAGAGAAAAATAACAAAGCCCAAAGTTGATTATACAAAAAGATGAATAATGCTGACAGTCCTTATCATCAGCAAGATTAATCAAGACAAAAAGAGAGGAAAACAAACAAACAAATCAATAACTAGTATAAAGAGGCTATCAGTAAAGATTCTATGGACATTAAAAATGATAGAGAAATATTATGAACAACTTAATGTTAATGCATTTACAATTTTACTAAATAGAGTGATTCCTTGGAAAACACAAGTATCAAAACTGGTAAAAAGCTACACATATAATCTATTAAAAAGGAATTGAATATTTGAAACAGCCACACAAAGAAAATTATAGGTCCTGTTAGTTTCCTTGGTGAATTCCACCCAAAGTTTCAAGAAATGTCAATGATGTACAAACTTTCAGGCAATGGAGAAGCAAATACTTCTCATTTTATAAAGTTAACTTTACGCAAGTTTCTTGTTTTTTCCATACTTCGTTTTTCTCCATCAGGAAATGGAAAATTGATATCTCACAGAATTCTTGGGAAGAGCAAAGACATAGCATGTACAATATGATTGTCATATATTCCTGGGACATGGTTAGTACCACTTAATTTGAATTGTTTTCTGCAAGCTTATTTCAGAAGGGAAGATTGAGACACAGGTAAACAGTACACATATTGTATCTTCTATTTCAAAATTCTGATGTAGGCATTTGATAACAATTGAACATAATTTTTTGTACATTCAAGATAGCTCTGTTCCCTCATTTAGAGACACTAAGAAGAAAATGTTTTATGAAAATTCTGCTATCTATCATCTCTATTCTGTGATGATGAAGAAGCATCTTTTTCTAAACTCTCTTTGCTTGCTTCTTTCAACAATATGTTTAAGTACATTTATTCTTCCTTGAGATATTGAGGTGCTTGGTTTGTGGTAATTCAGGACTCTACTGATTTTGCTTCTGGTCAGGTTTTTTCATTCATGTTTTTATTCCTGTTATGATTAATATAAATGGTCTAGGGTTTTTAGCATACGTGGTTCATTGATTTGCTTACTGTCTTTTCTTCTACTCATATTGAGTAGAAGAAGGAACAGTTCTTTCTTAAGTAAATCACAATGCACTTTCACTTGTTTGTTTTTTTTCCTTAATTGTCATCAATCTATTTTGAGCGGAGACAAATACACTCATGTCCCTAGATGGAGGGAAATAAACTTTTAAGTCCCAGCAATTTTGTATTGATATATGGGAAACACTAGGATTCCAACTTACTTGTAAAATATCTACTACTGATGAAATTCTTTGGAGTATATGTAGAGTGAACTGATTGCAGAAAAAAAAGAGTCTATAGCTGGCTTCTCATCTCTACACTAATAAAGAAAAGTTGATATATATACATACATACACATTACTATATAGATAGATAGATATTCCATTTGTCAGTGTTTTACTTAAACTAGATTGTTACAGACACAATGGCCTTCTTGGTAATTTTCTCCAAGATTCCTAAAATCTCAAAAGCATTAAAAGAAGATTTTAACATTTGTTTCTTCTATGGGGGGGAAAAACCCAAACCTCTATAACTTACATTAGACATAAATTGTGCCTGTCTAAGACTGCTATTATTGTCTTGATTACTAATAATTTTTTTTCCATGAGTTTATGTGGAAGGGACAGTGAACCCAAAATTTCATCAAGGGTGAGAGTATGTAGCCTGTAAGTGCCTTTTCATATTTGATTTAATCTTCAAAATACAACTTAAAGACAAATGTTATTGTTGGAAATTCTATAGCAAAAAAAAGTGTACAGAGAAGTCAGTTCACTTACTTAAAATCACACAGTTTTCAGGGCAGGTTTGGGGTTCAAAGTCAGGCCTTTTGACTTTGGAGTTTATAATTCTTTCCTTTAAATCACTACTTGTTTGAAGGACTCTGAACAAATGATGCTGTATTGTAGTAGACCCAGCAATAACACTTTGTTTCATGCTGTGTCAAATGACTATATTTGTGATATATAAAACAACATGACATACTGTCATATAGTCATTTTAAAATATTTTTAAAGCCACCACACAATTGCTTTTCATAATTTTCATTGTGAATAATGGCAACAGAGTTAACTCTTGAAGTGTTAAATTATATGTGTACCCATGCTGTGTGTATATTCATGTAAAATCTAGTTTATGTAAAATAGATAACACATACATCTAGTACTTTTCAAATGCCATTGTTTTTACTAGATTGAACTGTCATCGGCAAAAACTCTTATTCTACTGCAGTATCACAAACAGCTACACTATGTTTTCCTGACAAGCTGTATTTTTATTTTATGCTTCATTCTTGAAGCTTCAAAAATTGATACCAATTCTTTTCAAGACAATATGTTCAACACAGTGGGGCAAACATTATTTTTTCTTGTAACATAGAGTAGAAGAATTCCAAGTGATAGAGTTCTAATATAAACTTTATCTCCACTCATAACTCAGAAGCTTGTAGAACACCTTGATAGTTGTGCATGCTTATTAGATTTCAGTAATAAATTATTATACTGTATATCCAAGAATGCACTCATATTTGGGAAGTAAATTCTTTTGTTTATAATTCAAATTGTTATATATTCCATTCCTACTTCAAGTCTCTTGAAGAAATCTTTTTTAATTTTATATACATATACATACATACAGGTATATATAATAAATAATTATAATCTTGGGCAAAGCATGGTTTTATGGAGAATTTACTGACTTTTTTCAACTATTTACTTTTCACTCTATCTACCTAGATTAAAAATCATCTATGACTTTATTTTGTTGCTCAGTCTAATCTTATGTAATGCTAATAATCCAAATGCAAACTGAAAAGAAATCTCTGAATAATGAACTTAAAGGGAGACTACCTGAAATTAAAAATGGGTATTTTAAAAATGTACATTATTTTTTCATTAACATCTCTATGTACATTAAACAAATGTAGAGTCATTTATATTTTTGTAATTATATAAATATTATATATATATATATATGCTATGAGTACTAATATTTATCAAGCAGTTATAATGTGACTGATATAAATTCAGATTATGTTGAGCCAGAAGCTTATATAATTTGGAAAACTTTTAATAAAAGAAAGAGTAAAACAACAAATACAGACTAAAGTATGAAAGTGAATATTTACTTAGACTATGAAAGTAAATCACTACCAGTTAACACAATTTAAAAAACTGAACTATACCAAAGTTGCCTAATTCAGAAAAAAATACATTTAATAAAATATCTCTAAAATTCTATTTTTATGGTTATGTTGAGCATCTCTTCACATAAGAATGATTTTATCATGGGATGCCTGGGTGGCTCAGTTGGTCAAGCAACCAACTCTTGATTTTGACCTAAGTCATGGTCTCCAATGGTGGAATTGAACCTCTGGGTTGACTCTCCACTCAACTCAGCAGTGGGTCTGAGTCTCTCCTTCTCTCTCTCCCCATCCCTGCACGTGTGTGTACACACATGATTTCTTTGTCTCTCAAATGAATAAATAAATCTTTGGAAAAAACAATGATTTTATCATTTGTTTTTTAAATAGATAATCTAGTCACTCTACTATATTGGCGATTTTCTTTTTCTTTTTTTTTTTTTTTTTTGACTGATAGTTTGGAAAAGATTTAACCTCATAGTTTTTCTGCAGTAATGCCAGGCAACTTTTTGGATTGTCAAATTTGGGAAAACTTCAAGTTTCTTTCATTTATTATTGTAAGATTTTAGAGTATTTTAGGTATTCTTTTGCAGTGACTCATCTTCAATACTTTGAATTGACAGTACTCATTAAACAATTTGTCATCCATGTCTCCTCATTCCAGGGGCTTATAATGAATATGTTATCCCTGTCATTGTCAGTATTTTGTGTCAAATCAGTAAAAAAATTAAATCTTCTCCAATGTGAAAAATCTTCATTAATTAGACTACCAAATAATTCAAGACTACATTACTTTATTCAAATGTATCTTCCACTTAATAAATTGCTACTTTCAGAATGATCTAAAAAAATATTGCAATTCATTTCTCATTGCTTGAATCATTTCTACTGGTTTTATATAACACATGCAGAAATTGTTTTATTGTACAGTCCATTTATAATTTCATATCCTGCTTTATCAAATGTATTTTGGACAGGAGAAAAAAAACATTTTGACTTAGAATCTAAAAATTGAGTTCTTTGCTTACTATTGTACATGTTTTGTCATTGGAAGAATTATTCACTCATTTGCTTCTGGCTTGTACGTTTCAATTCTCGTTTTTCCTCCATTCTCCACATGCTTCTGTTGCAGATGCCAGAGGATATTTTCCATATTGGGACTCAATCTCTGGCCCTCCTTCTTTAGGTCAAAATGCTGGGTTAGGTTTCAGAGTGAGCAGTGCCAAGTATTTTCCTGGAAGCTGTCTCTGCATTTCCATGACTGACATATCTACCATGACTTCTGTGACTAGTAATATCATACTACTACAAGTGTATATCCCATGGGAACCAGACATATTAATTAATAATCTCAACTCTCTCCTATCAAAGTCTCCCAATGATAGTTGTCACTGTAACACTTACCATAAAAAGAGGGAGTATAACAAATGAGAAGACTGAGTGTGAAATACCATTGGTCTTCTTTAACTATAGGGAAATTTTTTAAAAATTTATTTTATTTTATTTTTTATAAACATATATTTTTATCCCCAGGGGTATAGGTCTGTGAATCGCCAGGTTTACAAACTTCACAGCACTCACCATAGCACATACCCTCCCCAATGTCCATAACCCCACGCCCCCTTCCAACCCCCCTCCCCCCATCAACCCTCAGTTTGTTTTGTGAGATTAAGAGTCACTTATGGTTTGTCTCCCTCCCAATCCCATCTTGTTTCATTTACTCTTCTCCTACCCCCTTAACCCCCCATGTTGCATCTCCTCTCCCTCATATCAGGGAGATCATATGATAGTTTTCTTTCTCTGATTGACTTATTTCGCTAAGCATGATACTCTCTAGTTCCATCCACGTCGTCGCAAATGGCAAGATTTCATTTCTTTTGATGGCTGCATAGTATTCCATTGTCTATATATACCACATCTTCTTTATCCATTCGTCTGTTGGTGGACATCTAGGTTCTTTCCATAGTTTGGCTATTGTAGACATTGCTGCTATAAACATTCGGGTGCACGTGCCCCTTCGGATCACTACGTTTGTATCTTTGGGTAAATACCCAGTAGTGCAATTGCTGGGTCATAGGGTAGTTCTATTTTCAACATTTTGAGGAACCTCCATGCTGTTTTCCAGAGTGGTTGCACCAGCCTGCATTCCCACCAACAGTGTAGGAGGGGTCCCCTTTCTCCGCATCCTCGCCAGCATCTGTCATTTCCTGACTTGTTCATTTTAGCCATTCTGACTGGTGTGAGGTGATATCTCATTGTGGTTTTGATTTGTATTTCCCTGATGCTGAGTGATATGGAGCACTTTTTCATGTGTCTGTTGGCCATCTGGATGTCTTCTTTGCAGAAATGTCTGTTCATGTCCTCTGCCCATTTCTTGATTGGATTATTTATTCTTTGGGTGTTGAGTTTGCTAAGTTCTTTATAGATTTTGGACACTAGCCCTTTATCTGATATGTCATTTGCAAATATCTTCTCCCATTCTGTCAGTTGTCTGTTGGTTTTGTTAACTGTTTCCTTTGCTGTGCAAAAGCTTTTGATCTTGATAAAATCCCAATAGTTCATTTTTGCCCTTGCTTCCTTTGCCTTTGGCGATGTTCCTAGGAAGATGTTGCTGCGGCTGAGGTCGAAGAGGTTGCTGCCTGTGTTCTCCTCAAGGATTTTGATGCATTCCTTTCTCACATCGAGATCCTTCATCCATTTTGAGTCTATTTTGTGTGTGGTGTAAGGAAATGGTCCAATTTCATTTTTCTGCATGTGGCTGTCCAATTTTCCCAACACCATTTATTGAAGAGGCTGTCTTTTTTCCATTGGACATTCTTTCCTGCTTTGTTGAAGATTAGTTGACCATAGAGTTGAGGGTCTATTTCTGGGATCTTTATTCTGTTCCATTGATCTATGTGTCTGTTTTTGTGCCAATACCATGCTGTCTTGATGATGACAGCTTTGTAATAGAGCTTGAAGTCCGGAATTGTGATGCCACCGACTTCAGCTTTCTTTTTCAATATTGCTTTGGCTATTCGAGGTCTTTTCTGATTCCATATAAATGTTAGGATTATTTGTCCCATTTCTTTGAAAAAAATGGATGGTACTTTTTTTTTTTTTAAAGATTTATTTATTTATTTATTTGACAGACAGAGATCACAAGTAGACGGAGAGGCAGGCAGAGAGAGAGAGAGGGAAGCAGGCTCCCCGCTGAGCAGAGAGCCCGACGTGGGACTCGATCCCAGGACCCTGAGATCATGACCCGAGCAGAAGGCAGCGGCTTAACCCACTGAGCCACCCAGGCGCCCCTGGATGGTACTTTCATAGGAATTGCATTAAATGTGTAGATTGCTTTAGGTAGCATAGACATTTTCACAATATTTATTCTTCCAATCCAGGAGCATGGAACATTTTTCCATTTCTTTGTGTCTTCCTTAATTTCTTTCATGAGTACTTTATAGTTTTCTGTGTATAGATTCTTAACCTCTTTGGTTAGGTTTATTCCTAGGTATCTTATAGTTTGGGTGCAATTGTAAATGGGATTGACTCCTTAATTTCTCTTTCTTCTGTCTTGTTGTTGGTGTAGAGAAATGCAACTGATTTCTGTGCATTGATTTTATATCCTGACACTTTACTGAATTCCTGTACAAGCTCTAGCAGTTTTGGAGTGGAGTCTTTTGGGTTTTCCACATATAGTTCATATCATCTGCGAAGAGTGATAGTTTGACTCCTTCTTTGCCAATTTGGAAGCCTTCAATTTCCTTTTGTTGTCTGATTGCTGAGGCTAGGACTTCTAGTACTATGTTGAATAGCAGTGGTGATAATGGACATCCCTGCCGTGTTCCTGACCTTAGCGGAAAAGCTTTCAGTTTTTCTCCATTTAGAATGATATTTGCGGTGGGCTATTCATAGATGGCTTTGATAATATTCAGGTATGTGCCCTCTATCCCTACACTTTGAAGAGTTTTGATCAGAAAGGGATGCTGTACTTTGTCAAATGCTTTTTCAGCATCTATGGAGAGTATCATATGGTTCTTGTTCTTTCTTTTATTAATGTGTTGTATCACATTGATTGATTTGCGGATGTTGAACCAACCTTGCAGCCCTGGAATAAATCCCACTTGGTCGTGGTGAATAATCCTTTTAATGTACTGTTGAATCCTATTGGCTAGTATTTTGGCGAGAATTTTTGCATCTGTGTTCATCAAGGATATTGGTCTGTAGTTCTCTTTTTTGATGGGATCCTTGTCTGGTTTTGGGATCAAGGTGATGCTGGCCTCATAAAATGAGTTTGGAAGTTTTCCTTCCATTTCTATTTTTTGGAACAGTTTCAGGAGAATAGGAATTAGTTCTTCTTTAAATGTTTGGTAGAATTCCCCCGGGAAGCCATCTGGCCCTGGGCTTTTGTTTGTTTGGAGATTTTTGATGACTGTTTCAATCTCCTTACTGGTGATGGGTCTGTTCAGGTTTTCTATTTCTTCCTGGTTCAGTTGTGGTAGTTTATATGTCTCTAGGAATGCATCCATTTCTTCCAGATTGTCCAATTTGTTGGCGTAGAGTTGCTCATAGTATGTTCTTATAATTGTCTGTATTTCTTTGGTGTTCGTTGTGATCTCTCCTCTTTCATTCATGATTTTATTTATTTGGGTCCTTTCTCTTTTCTTTTTGATAAGTCTGGCCAGGGGTTTATCAATCTTATTAATTCTTTCAAAGAACCAGCTCCTAGTTTCGTTGATTTGTTCTATTGTTTTTTTGGTTTCTATTTCATTGATTTCTGCTCTGATCTTTATGATTTCTCTTCTCCTGCTGGGTTTAGGGTTTCTTTCTTGTTCTTTCTCCAGCTCCTTTAGGTGTAGGGTTAGGTTGTGTACCTGAGACCTTTCTTGTTTCTTGAGAAAGGCTTGTACCGCTATATATTTTCCTCTCAGGACTGCCTTTGTTGTGTCCCACAGATTTTGAACCGTTGTGTTTTCATTATCATTTGTTTCCATGAATTTTTTCAATTCTTCTTTAATTCCTGGTTGACCCATTCATTCTTTAGAAGGATGCTGTTTAGTCTCCATGTATTTGGGTTCTTTCCAAATTTCCTCTTGTGATTGAGTTCTAGCTTCAGAGCATTGTGGTCTGAAAATATGCAGGGAATGATTCCAATCTTTTGATAACGGTTGAGACCTGATTTAGGACCGAGAATATGATCTATTCTGGAGAATGTTCCATGTGCACTAGAGAAGAATGTGTATTCTGTTGCTTTGGGATGAAATGTTCTGAATATATCTGTGATGTCCATCTGGTCCAGTGTGTCATTTAAGGCCTTGATTTCCTTGTTGATCTTTTGCTTGGATGATCTGTCCATTTCAGTGAGGGGAGTGTTAAAGTCCCCTACGATTATTGTATTATTGTCGATGTGTTTCTTTGATTTTGTTATTAATTGGTTTATATAGTTGGCTGCTCCCACGTTAGGGGCATAGATATTTAAAATTGTTAGATCTTCTTGTTGGACAGTTCCTTTGAGTATGATATAGTGTCCTTCCTCATCTCTTATTATAGTCTTTGGCTTAAAATCTAATTGATCTGATATAAGGATTGCCACTCCTGCTTTCTTCTGATGTCCATTAGCATGGTAAATTCTTTTCCACCCCCTCACTTTAAATCTGGAGGTGTCTTCAGGTTTAAGATGAGTTTCTTGTAGGCAACATATAGATGGGTTTTGTTTTTTTATCC